>NC_048894.1:55056163-55356163 GCF_011077185.1 Oxyura jamaicensis
CTTTCCTTTCCTTTCCTTTCCTTTCCTTTCCTTTCCTTTCCTTTCCTTTCCTTTCCTTTCCTTTCCTTTTCCCCCAGTGTTAGCAAATCCTGTTTCAGTGTTGGTCAAGAAGCCTGCTTCCTTTACTCTCACTGCACAGCTGGCCTGACCCATTGTTTAGTGAGTTTAAAGTACATTTCAGAATGTCAACTGTCCTTGTTTTACTTTGTTTTACTTATATTTAGAGCTGTAGAAGAATTTAGAGAAATTGTAGAGCTGTGTCAGTACCCAGATGAGTGTATGCTTATGTGACTCATGTAGGACGTAGTGGTTAGCTTTGCTCTGAAATTCATTCAGATGCATAGAATTATCTAATATGACATACTGGTTGAATGTGCTCTACAGATCATACAGTCCCAGATTTTAGTAATTTACTCTTATTGTTGCAAACAGAATAAAGCAGTACATATGAGCTGTATATGTGAATGTGTATATATATATGCTTCAGGTCTTAAAATGGCTAGCTGCACAAAGTGGTGAGCAGCTAGGATCCATAACGATCAGCAGAGAGAATTCAAAAGGAAAAATGTGAATAATGGTAGAAAATTATTTACAATCATTTAACTAGCTACACAAATATCCTGTGAATTATAAGTAGGTCATGCTAGTTAATAAATTTAGGTTTGTCTGTGTATATTCAAAAAAATAGGCATTCTTGGTGCACTACTAGATGGAAGTGTCAGGATTACCAATCATATTAATGAAACGATAGAAATGTACATGGAATTAAGGATGCAATCATAGCATAGCATACAATGACAATGAAATATTTCTATCGCAACTGTCCCTAATTTTACATGATTATTTAAAGTAATCCTTCTTTAAATAGCAAATACCTTGTATCTAAGAACTTTAAAATGCTGAAAAAGTCTCTGAATTACCATTGCTGATTTTCAGTCTAATTTGGTCATAAGGTAAGCTTGAGAGGTGTGGAGGGAAGTAGTGTTATAGCTATTGAAATGTTTCTAACATCCTAGGTTAGTGTTATAGCTACTGAAATTTTCCTCCTTCTTCATTCCATCATTCCTGCTCAGATCAGTGGTCTGACAGTTGAGCATTTATTTTATTCCTGGATACATGCTCAGCTAGAAATTGCATGACAGAATCCTGCTGAGCCTTTCTGAATGATGAAAGTGGCATCCAAGCATACCTACTAACAGCTAAAATGCTTCTGAGTTACAATATAAAGAACAGTTACCCATAACTGAAATAGTAATTGCATTCATGCTCCAAAGGCATTCTGAATTGCTGTATTTTTATTTTATTTTTTAATCTCCTCTGAATTTTTTAGTAAGTGACTGGAAAAGAAGCAACTCTCAGATAAATTGCAGGCTCCAACATCGTTTCGCAAAGTTGCATTATACATATATACTAACAAGAAGCCTATCACTGGGCCTTTTTTGCATGCCAATTGTTAGGAAATCTTGCAGGTTTCTCTGAAAACAATAATTTAACTAATTGTTAAATTAACTAAACCACAACACTAATGAATCTATTTATACTTTCCAGTGTCTCTTCTTCACAATCCCTTTTTTTTTTTTTTTTTTTTTTGGTCTTTTTTTCTGCTTTACAATTGCTCTTGACATGTTATACCATTCTGATGAAATGTGATCCAGCCTACAGTTTTTGTGAAGTTATTAGGTTCTGCATGGTTGAGCCACACCTTTTGGGTACTTAGCAGGCTGGGTACATGCTCACTGCTCACTGCTCACTGCTGGGTACATGCTCACTGCTGTGACATAGAATTGTAGAATCACAGAATGGTTTGGGTTGGAAGGGACCTTAAAGATCATCTAGGTTCAAACCCCTGCCATGGGCAGGGATGCTTTCCACTAGACCAGGCTCTCCAAAGCACCATCCAGCCTGGCCTTGAACTTTTTCAGTGAACCACAGCTTTGCTGGGCAGTATGTTCCAGTGCATCACTGCTGTAATAGTGAAGAGTTTCTTCCTTATATCTAACCTGAATCTACTCTCTTTCAGGTTAAAACCATCACCCCCTGTCCTATCACTACAGGCCTGTAAAAAGCCTCTGACCATCTTTCTTATAAGCCCCCTTTAAGTATTGAAAGGCTGGTATAAGGTCTTCCCAGAGCCTTCTCATCTCTAGGCTAAACAACCCCAGCTCTCTCAGCCTTTCTTTGTAAGAGACGAGTTCTAGTTTTCCAATCATGGCCCTCCTCTGGACCTGCTCTAAGAGGTCCGCTTTTAGGTGATTTATGTAGATTGCTATTTTATTTTTGACCTGCCTAGTAAGCCAGCCTCTGTGGAGACATACGCAAACAGTAAGAAAACTACACCGCACCCTTTTTAAGGATCCCTTCTGGAAAACAAAGGTTTTCTCTGCTCAGGACAACTCTTGTAATATAACTAGGTTCACACAATCCTAATGGAAATGTACAGCTAGGAAAAAAGGCCAGTCTGTTCAGGAAATGCTATCAAATCAAAACCAGCAGAGTTCACCCTGTCTTTGGTCCTTCCTCATTTTGATTTAAAGAAAGCAACCAGAAGTGCAGTGCTTTTATTCCCAGAAGTTTTGAGGGAGCCAAGCAATGGAAAGGGAAATGCAGCCAATAGGAACAGAGCCTTTTGTTTGCTGTTTAACACTCTATTTGTCAGGAGCATCTCAAGAAGCACTCTCCAAAACAATGGCCTTTCCAGTTCATTGTGTTTTGCTTGTTGCTCTGCTATGTCTGTGTAAGGAAGAATAAAAAACTTTTATTATGTATTCTTATCTGAAGTAACTACTGTACTTAGTTTTCCATAGAAGCAGTTCTCAGCCTCCCTTTTGGAAATAAATAAATAACATAACATAACATAACATAACATACATTTATTTCAGGAGTACTACCCATTTCCCTGAGGTGCCTGGGATAAAACAGCATACTGCAAAACCCCTTTATAGCACTTTTAATTCAAAAGGAACAAAACAATTTACAAATGTACATGTTCTGACATGTTTATTCCTGTGAATTGGCCAGTTATGAACAACATTCAGATTTTAAATCCCCCAGAGTTTGATACAGAGTCACTTCCTTCCAAAGCCTGGGACTGTTACTAACAGCTCATCCTCACTACTCAAGGAAGGAAATGAATTTTAGTTGGCAATGCCATGTGAGTCAGATTTTACACTCTTTTGTACAGAGTAAATTGATAAAGTCAGACGAGACATCTTCAAACAGGTGATGATACCTTTCCTTCTTTTCAGTACAAGGACTGATAATTGTGTTGGGACTTGGTCCTTTGCCTTGTCTATGGGTAAGGAACATGCCTTTCTAAATATCGTACCTTCTGTCTGTGCATGTGGAAAGAAAATCATGTTCAGTAAAGGGGGTGACTGGCATATTCCTGGAGCACAAAGGAAAATGGGAAAACTCAATTCTTATAATACAGCCTGGGAGGCAGGTACCAAGCAAGCCCATCAACTGAAGGCCAAAATGGGAAGGTGGGGTAATAGGAAGGGAGGAACTGATGTCTGAGGAATGTGATCTTACATTCTGGGAAAGGAGGAAAAGTGATCTGACATTCTGGGAAAGCAATCTCAAAGCCATGCTGTGTTTTCCTCATATGTCCCCTTTTCAAACCACACAGTTTTGCTTAGTATACACAGTGTTATTTCTCCCTTCCCTTCTTTCTATTTGCTCCTTGCAGCTTGATTCCCTGTACTTTCCATGTATCTTTTCATTATAACCCCATTTGCCATTGCTCACCCAACTTACTCCATTTCATTTGCTTCCCACAGACACGTCCTGCAGGTTTCCCACTATCCCTGCAGAATTCCATGGCTGTGAGATGCTCTGGTATTGGGTGGTCTTACACTCTCTGGAGCAGACTGCCTGCAGGTGAGAGCAACTCTGCATGAGCCTTGTGCAGTGACTGACTGCTTTTCTGCCTTATCTCTCCGAGGTCAGCCCCACAGGTTTATTTGGGAAGCATTTCTTAATTTATGGTTTCTGCTTCCCCAGTTCCTTCCTCACTTAACAGATTTTTTGTTGTCATATTAACACCACATAATGTGTTAAGACCTTTGACTCATGGATGAATCAATGTTGTCTTATTGTAAATTCCAGCTGGAAAGCAGGACATAAGCACTCATCCTAGTTCAGATGCTGATCAGTTCTTTTTAAACACAAACCTCATTGAGGCTGGTCCCATAATACTGACCCAATAAGTAGGGAGACCGTGGCTTCACGGCCCTAGGTTTTTTTGGTCTGGTTTAAGGTCATTATAGTACAGAAATGAGATGGACAAAGGCTTCAAACAGGCTTAACATGCAATGTAAGTGTATTCTTGAATTTTGCAACTCTTACACTACCTCCTTTTTCACTGAGGTTTCTGTCACTTCCATAAAACATTTGCAGTGTTTTCAAAGTCTGGTTGCTTGATTGTTCATTCAGTACTGTACAATGAACTTTATTACTTTAAAAAATAGGCTGTTGGGAGTTGTAGTATTTTTTGTTTGGTTGGTTGGTTGGTTGGTTTGTGTTGTCTGTCGTTGTTGTTTGATTGTTTTTGTTTTTGCTTTTGTTTTGTTTCCTTTAAGGAAATATTCCTATATGATACAGCCATTCTGTGCTTTATAAAAGCACTTGAATTATTGCTGACCTAATTTTTTAAACCATCACATGCAAAATCATGGAAGGTCAGATATAAAAATTCAGTTAATCTCTCATTCTTACAAACTGTCCTTCTCATTTGCCTTCTTCTGATGTCACAAACTAGTATAAGCCCAAACAGCTAAGCTTTTTCTATGAAGCAGCAGAATGTTTATTTCTAGGGACTATTAGGTTCTTATTCATTTCCATAAGATCAGAAGCTCATTAATTTAGCTATATGAAAAATAATAAGAATTGGGAACTCTGCCCTTTCCTGTTACTCTACATATTTTTCCTCTCTCCTACTTGTATGTGAACTAGCCAATAAACCAAAAGGTGACTTTTATCATGCTAGGGAAAACATTAATCTTAACTATATTTAGCCAACTCAAATGCATGAGTAATCCCATCCTGCTCCCTCCCTCTCCCCCTCCCCCCCCCCCAAAAAAAAAAAAAAAAAAAAAAAACCTGCAGTGTTATAGTGTTCTTTTTTTCCTCAAAAAAAGGAATCTTAGAGTCTCCTTGAAATTATAAAAGGTAAATTTTCATATCTAAGAAGTTGATTTTTCCAAGCTGATTTGCAATACCTTTCAACTCCTTTCTCCCAGTCAGCTCTGCACTACTTGAGTTACCTTTTTTCCTTCCCAGAACCACAATTATTTTGCTTCCACACAGGCACATAGACATTCACTGTTCATAGAAGGAAAGAAAGGTAGTATTTTCTGAAGGAGGGTCTTGTGGCTTACTAGAGACTCAACTTTTCAAACAGGTTTTCCATGTCTTTCCATGTATTGCTGACATCTGCTGACATCTCAGCCAATTGATTAAAATTTACTCTTGTCCTTCACTAATCTCTTCATATTAATGAAACTAGACAGATGCAGAACAAGATCTGATCAGTCTTTACTCTCAGGCCAGTGGAAAGCATACACCTCTTGAAGGACAAATTGCTCATATTTGAAGGACTGATTTTCCTTCCATGTGGTGAAATTCTGATCTGATCACAGAGAGAGGGAAGAAGTTCAGAATGTCATGGAGCAAAGGAGAGAGAAACAGAAAGGACAAACAGAATCATAGAATCATTTTGGTTGGAAAAGGCCTCTAACATCATCAAATCCAACCATTAGCGTAGCACAAACAAGTCTGCCACTAAACCATATCCTTAAACACCACATTGACATGTCTTTTAAATACCTCCAGGGATGGTGTCCTGGTTTCAGTTAGGATAGAGTTAATTTTCCTCCTAGTAGCTGGTAGGGTGCTATGTTTTGGATTAGGGTGAGAAGAGTGCTGATAACATGCTGATGTTTTAGTTGTTGCAGAGCAGTGCTTACACCAAGCCAAGGACTTGTCAGCTTCTCATTCTGTCCTGCCAGCGGGCAGGCTGGGGGTGCAGCAGGAGCTGGGAGGGGACAGACCCAGGACAGCTGACCCAAACTGGCCAAAGGGGTATTCCATACCATCTGATGTCATTCTAAACAATATATAGGGGTGGCTAGCTGGGGGCAGGGGTGGGGAAGCTGCTCGGAGATAGGCTGGGCATTGGTCAGCAGGTGGTGAGCAATAGCATTGTGCATCACTTGTTTTGTACACATTACTACTAGTAGTACTATTACTATTATTATTATGTCCTAATAAACTGTCTTTATCTCAACTCACAGGCTTCACTTTCCCATTTCTCTCCCCCATCCCAGAGAGGGATGGGGGAGGGTGAGCAAACAGTTGTGTGGTGTTTAGCTGCCAGCCGGGTTAAACCACAACAGATGGTGACTCAGCTACTTCCCTGAACAGCCTTTTATAATGCTTCAGACACTCCTCATAAGACTTGTTCTCCAGGCCCTTCACCATCTTCATAGTCCTTATCTGGACACGCTCCAGCACCTCAATGTCTTTCTTGTAGTGAGGGGCCAAAACTGAACACAGTATTCCAGGCGCAGCTTCACCAGAAACGAGTACAGGGGGACAATCACTTCTCTAGTCCTGCTGACCACATTATTTCTGATACAAGGCAGGATGCTGTTGGCCTTCTTGGTCACCTGAGCACACGGCTGGCTCACATTCAAATGGCTGTCAACCAATACCACCTGGTCCCTCTCTGCTGGGCAGATTTCCAGCCGCTCTCCCCCCAACTTGTAGTATTTCATGGGGTTGTTGTGCCTCAGGTGCAGGACCTGGCACTTAGCCTTGTTGAACCTCATACAGTTGGCCTCATCCCATCAGTCCAGCTTATCCAGACCCCTCCGCAGAGCCCTCCTGCCCTAAAGCAGATCAACACTCACTTCTAACTTGGTGTTGTCTGCAAACTTCCCCTTGTCCACATCATTGATAAAGATATTGAAAAGAACTGGCCCCAGTAATGAGCCCTGAGGATACCACTAGTGACTGGCCTCCAACTAAATGTAACTCCATTCACCCTGACTCTTTGGGCCTGGCCACCCAATTAGTTTTTTACCAAAAAAACTGCATGCCCATCTAAGCCATAAGCAGCCAGTTTCTTCAGGAAAAGTTCCTTCTGGCTGTGGGAAACAGTGTCAAGAGCTTTACTAAAGTCTAGGTAGAAAACATCCACGGCTTTTCCCTCATTCACTGAGCACTTCAACTTGTCATAGAGGGTGATCAGGTTAGTCAAGCAGGATCTGCCTTTCATAAACCCATGCTGACTGGGACTGATCACCTGGTTGTCTTGTATGTGCTGCATGACAGCACTCAAGATAATCTGCTCCATGAGCTTCCCCAGCACTGAAGTCTGACTTACAGGCCTGTAGTTCCCTTGGTCCTCCTTTCCAGCCCTTCCTGTAGATGGGCATCACATTCACTAGCCTCTAGTCAACTGGGACCTCTCCAGATAGCCAGGACTGATGATAGATGATGGAAAGCAGCTTGGTGAGCCCTTCCACCAGCTCCCTCAGTGCCCTTGGGTGGATGACATCTGGCCCCATATATTTTCATCCAAGTAGTTTACCAGGTCACTAACCATTTCCACATGAATTTCTGTATTTCATGGGTTTCATTCTGCTCCCTGTCCCTATCTTCCAGCTCAGGGTGCTAGGTACCCAGAAAACTGGTCTTACTACTAAAAACTAAGGCAAAGAAGGCATTAAGTACCTCAGCCTTTTCCTCCTCCTTTGTCACTATGTTTCCACCTGAATCCAATAAAGAATGGAGACTCTCCTTCATCTTTCTTTTGTTCATAATGTATTTATAGAAACATTTTTATTGTCTTTAATGGCAGTAGCCAAATTAACTTCCAGATGGGTTTTGGGCCCTTTTAGTTTTCTCCCTGCATAGCCTTATGTCATCTTCATAGTCCTCCTGAGTGTCCTGCTTCTTCTTCCAAAGGTAATAAACTCTCTTTTTCTTCCTGAGCTCTAGCCACAGCTAGGCTATGCCAGTTCAGCCAGGCTGATCTTCTTCCCCACCACATTGTCTTTCAGCATGTGGGGACAGCTGGCTCGTGCACGTTTAATTTTCCCTTCTTGAAGAGTGTCCTGCCTTCCTGAACTCCTTTACCCCTCAGGACTGCCTCCCAAGGGACTCAGCCAACCACTCTCCTAAACAGGCCAAAGTCTGCCCTCCAGAAGTCCAGGGTGGCAGCTCTGCTACCCCTCCTCCTTACTTTTCCAAAAATCAAGAACTCTTTTAACTCATGATCAAACACTAAATGAAACAGTTGTCTTGTATGTGTATTTATTAGAACTGAATAGCTCTGTGAAGAATGAAGTTAAGCCCCAAAACTCTTCCTGGCATGAGTGTTTTATCTGCTTTAGAGTTTTCCTTCCTACCTTTTGTAAAAGCATTACATGTTAGCATTTTGATTCATATATGATGAAAATTACCATGTGGAGCCCCAGAAAGATTATTACACTTTCCCAGGTTTCTGTGTGACACCAGTTTTCCCTAAGAACACTTTTAGATTTGAATCCAGACCTTGCTGCTGCAAATCAAATCCTGACAGAAGGCCTACTTTTGTAAAAATGACAGTTCCATCTTCCACTAGAGAGACAAATGTCAAAACTAACATGTTCAGTTTGCTGCTGAGGCTCATGTGGGCCATTTCATGAATCAGCAATGTTCTGTCCCTGTTTTACACATCTAGGAAGAGCAATGTTTTGTAGCTACTTTGGCAAAGTTATGGTTATACCTGACATTTGCTGATGTTTATTCTATGCTAAAATAACTTCTATCATCAAGGCTAGAGTGTTAAGGCAGAAATGGCCTGCCAATATTTGGCTGACAATAAACTCACTCTGAGAAAGCAGATTCCAGTTAGAAGACTGTTTCCATGCTTATCTGAAGCTTCCTGGCAACTCACTTGCTCATGGAAAATTATTCATGGCAACTCATTTAAGATACATCTATGTCACACAATCTGATGTGGTGCTAATGTCTCCCAGGAACAGTAAAGAAAGTTTTTATCAAAATAAGAAGATCTATAGTTGTATCTTCAAAACATTGCAGCTGAACTAAGGAGCACTGTACTCCATATTATACAACTCCTGTTTAATTCTTATGACCTCGGCTAGGATTTGTGCATAGCATTGCATTATATTGGCTAGGACATCTGAGTTTACCTGGGAAAATTAGGTGAACATATTTCACTGTATCATGTTATCCTTTTGTGTTTATACTGCAAGGAAGAATAGCAAAACATCATTTTCCATCTATTTCATGCCTTTGAAATGAGCTGTGGCATCTTCATGTGAATACTCAGATGTCATCATGGACCAGAGGCACTGTTTTCAGCTGAACTCAAGATGGTCTTTGGAGATGTACAATGTGAATACAATAAAAATATGCATATTGTATATATTATCTAACCAGGTTAACAGAAATACACCAGAAAAGTACCTAGCTTAACTCAAAAACAGAGCCCCTATAATTTTTTTAAGCTTGCTTCATACCTAATCAAGATTCAAATATTCTTCTTGTGGCCTGGCAAAATGAAATTCAGTTTAAAAGAAAATAGAAATATAATTGATTAATTTTATATTTCAAAAATGACTATAAGCCACCAGAAAATCAAAAACGGCAAATAACATGTAATAATAGAACATGAAGAAGATTAAGTATGCCTAAATATCCTGGGATTCAGCCTTTGGAAGACAGGACAGCAACATTTGGATGAAAGCATCATCTTCATGAGTAGGCAGAAAGAAAGAAACAGAAATTAAGTTAGAGAGAAAGCGAAAAAGATAAATGGAGCACACAGGGAGAAGGATGAGAGGCCTCAGTTAAGAAAGATCTCTGAGGCATATATCCCCTCATGCCTAAGATGAAATCACTCTGGAAAGCAAATAAAAAAAATAAAAATAAAAATAAATAAATAAATAAAAAACCTCTGCAGTGTTGCCCAAGCAGACCTACACACAGTAATTTGAATTTAATAGCATAGATTACAGTAATAAACACAGGATTTCCAGCTCTAACAGAAAACCCTACCAGAAACTGATAGGTAGATCACTTAAGTTTCTGACTTCTACATATATTACATAGAAGTCTTCCTATATTAATGTATGGTCAAACAGATGTTTGACCTTGGCAGAGCATAACTAACTGAAGTGTGAGAAACCATGTAACACAGAGATCTGGGCTTGGTTACCAGACATCTAGTCTATGCACAGCCACCTTACACAAGAGCCTATGTACTTTTCTCAAAGCACATGAAGTGCCTTTATCTCAAAAGAAAATAAGTGTGAAAAAAGTACCACCAATTCAAAGAAATTCTGGAAAGTATAAGGGACAGTATGAAGAGCACAGTAGGTAGTTCGGGTAATCTGCAGAAATGTTTGAATGGCTAATAAGAGTATCTAACAAGTAGTCAACTACTTGATAAGGTGTGTTTTATTTGTTGCTTTATGGAAGTTGTTTTTTCCTATTTTTTTTGTAGGTAGGAAAAAAATAGAAAGCAAAAGTATTTTCAGTATAAAAAAGAAAAATAAAAAACTTTTCATACAGCTGAAAGTTGGTGGGTTTTTTGTTTGTTTGCTTTTGTGTTTGTTTTTTTTTGTTTTGTTTTGTTTTTTGGTAAATACTATGTTTTTACACTGAGATGGAAAATTTCTGAGAAATTGCAGAATACTTCTGAGCAGAAAAAACAGTTCATCAGAAATATTTTGATCCCTTCAGAGCTCCACCAAACCAGCTCAACCGTTCTGAGAGTTGGTGGGAACTGCTGGTTCAGTACTGTATTGTCTGGCTCTGTTGGAACACAGAATGGAACCACCCAAACTTTCACTAACAATTAAACACTGGCATTGAGCAGAAAAGCAATACATTTCTCCTGAGAGGAAGTGACTACACAGAACTGACATCTTGTCTCAAAGAAAATCAAAGAGGAAAGAAATAACTGAATATAAGAAAGGTGCTAATGCTGTGGCAACATAATTAAGGATGAAATCCTATAGGGAAGAATTGCCTCGAAGAACAAATGTGAAAATATTTGTTACCCACATATGTCATATATGGGATATGGGATATGTTAATTTGGACTGCAAAAATTCTTAGCAACTTACACCCCAATCTTCCAAATATGTACTGTGTCCTTAATTTTACATTGACATGCAGAGTTTTAAGGAAATCATTCAAATGTATTTAATTAATTACTTAATTGCTTAGAGGACTATAGCCCGAGTTTGTGATTTTTAATGAACTCAAGGGACTTTTTAGTTCAAATCTTATTTATGAATTTGGGTTCTTTTCAAAAACTTGGCCCATACTTCAAAAAGAACTCGAGTATGAGAAGTGTGAGGAGTTGAAAGGTTCACACACTTTGTTGAAAGTCTAAAATCAGACAGCTAACGTCTGGCTCCAGAAATGGCTTGGTAATAATGGGAAAGCCTGAGTCTTCCTGCAAGAGTCTTCTGCATTTCTTAGTTTCATTCACAAGCATTATGTCCATGACAGAATAAACTTTTTCTATGCTTTTTTGGACATCCTTGAACTTCTGAAAATGCTTAAATATTTTTTTTTTTTGTAGTTTTGGAATGATTCAGAAGTGATCCCTGAACAGATTCCATTCTCTTCTCTAAAGCATCAGGTATTACTTTAGGCATATCATCTGTATGTGTCTCACCAACACACAGGACACAATTTCTTCAATGTAGGTATCTAACATTTAAACCATTTTCTTAATACAAGCAACTACAAAAATCAAAGGACTTACCTGATCCAATCTTCTACTCTGCTGAATACCAACTCTAATGTTCAGCTGCTGGTGTATCTTTTCAATAAGATTTTTGTTAAAAAGTTAGAACAGTCCTTAGATGCTTTCATTATGGTGTCTTTACTGTCCCCAAACTCTAGTCTCCAGCACCATTACCCCTGCAATGAATTACTGGTCTAAGCCTAGAGGGCATAAGAAGTCTCAGATGAAATCTTAAATGGGCTCCCATAGGTCCAACTACACACAACTGCCTACACCTATTTGAAGTAGCATTTATCTCTGCCAGAAAAGCAATATTACAAATTAGCCCCCACTGGATTGTTCCTTTAGCACCTACACTCTTGTGACAAGAACAAAATTACTTTTATAAACCATGTCATCTGGCAACAATACCAAGCATTTCATTACTAAGGCACTGGTACATTCAGACTTCATTTCTGAAAGTGTGAAGGAAAAACTTTATTGATACCTAAAATGGCATACAGAATCTGGAAGAGCAATAGGGATGTTACCAGCAGACAGTAACTACTTCATGTCTACCATCTGCCAAGGGTACCCTACCAACAAAACAGAACAGCAAGAAAATAACCTTACTAATGAGATGAGCCACACAAGTGCTCTGCTCTCATCCCTCTCATCCTCTGTGATTAGATTATCAGAAAGTGTAGTGATTGCATGGCAGAAATCAGATAATAAACTGATATCCTGGATAGAAACACATTGCTCACAAGAAGATGGAAGAAATGTGACAGAAAGGACTTGGTATTGATTTTGTTCCATTTAGTTTTGTGCACTGCTCTTAAATTTCATTATGAAAATTGGTTGAAAAAAAGATTAGTAGAGAAAGGAGAAGAGACACTCCTTCCTCTGGGAAGTTGCTCTGTATGCTAGTGAGGTCAAAGAGGTGACAGGGCCAGAGGACTGTAGCACTGAGTTGGAAGCTGTAATTCATGCAGAGAAAGCAAGTCTGCTGAAAGGATCAGGAATTTCCCAGCCAATCCTTGGAAAAGACCAAAGAGTACCTTTTTGAGACTGAAGGCAACTAGGAAAAGTCTAAGAAAGACACTGAATTGGCAATAAGAAAACACTTCCTTGCAAGAAAATAGTGTGCATGGAGTATTACAGATCTTATTTAATAAATTTGGCTTTCAGAAGTTTAAAAACCTTTTCTTTCAGATCTCAACGTAACAGTCTGCATAAACCCAGATCAAAACTAGCCCAAAGTAATACGTCTTAGTTTTATTTTAATATGAGGTATAATGCAGTCCACCAGCAAATCCTCTAACCATAGCTCTGATCACCAAAGTGGTGCTTTAATCCTGAACTTGGAGCCAGACTGCGTACTTGGTAGAGCAGGTGTCCTGGTTTTTTCTAGGACAGAGTTCAATTTTCTACATAGTAATTGACATGGTGCTGTTTTCAATTTTGGATGAAAATAGTAGTGATAACACACCTATGTTTTAGTTGTTGTAAAGCAGTGCTTGCACAGAGCTGAAGACTTTTCAGCTTCTCACGCTGCCCTGCCATTGAGGAGGCTGGGGATACACAAAAGGCTGGGAGCAGACACAGCCAGGACAGATGACCCCAAATGATTAAAGGGATATTCTATACCATATGGTGTCATGCTGACCAGCAAAACTGGAAGGAGTTGGCCAGGAGGGCTACCATTGCTCAGGCACTAGCTGGGCATTGGTTGGCTTTTGGCAAGCAATTGCATTGTGCATAACTTTTTGTTGCTTGTTTCTTTGCTTTAATTTATTATCTGTTTTGTTTTTCTTCCTCTTTCTTATTGGATTGTCTTAATCCCCACTGATGAGTTCTCACACTTTTACCTTTTCTGATTCTCTCCCCATTCCACTTAGGGGGCAGTGAGAAAACAGCTGTGTGATGTTTAGCTGCCTACCAGGTTAAACCGGAACAAACAGGAAGAGCAGAAGGCATAAAGTTGTTTGAAGCTGCAGATAGAAGGTGTCTGATAAGGCAATGTTTAAGCTGCACATACCAAAGCTGAGAAGTGACAGGGAAATATATGCATTTAATTTACTGCTGTCCTGGTGTGAAGTCAAACTGAAAGAACTTCACGTATAAGTGAGAATTTAACTGCATGTGCCTTCTGTAACTATATTAATTTAGTTTTCTAGCAGCTAGACAATGGGAACTGTAGGTGAATTTTGTGAAGTCAGCAACAGCTATAACAATTCCATGATACATTTGGAGTGGGAAACCAGGATGTGATAGAAACCTCAGTAACATCTGCTAATTAGCTTTGGACATGGAGAAAGTCAAAAACATTGGCCTGGGACTATGTGGTTACTGAGGCAATTGGCAGTTTTTGACAGAAACCTCATGTAGTTAATAAATAATAAATATATAAAAATTATATATGTATTTATAAATAAATTAGAGAGAACAGTAGCGTCTTGGCTACTGTTAGGAGGAAAGAGGAGAAACACATGCATAGGCACCTAACATCATGTAAAAGGCTGAATCCCAAGCAGAATTGCTACTCACAAACCTGCCAGCCAGAACTTGGGCACATCAGGTGGTTAAAGCGAGCATCTTGTTCCCCAGAGTCCATGATGCTAGTCTGGACTGGACGAGAGAGGTTGAGAAAAGTGTCATAATACAGAAATCACTGTTTGCCTGCAATGTCCATCCACTTAACAAGCAAACCATGAATTATCTGTTACACAGTGTTGGCTCTGTTCTTGTATCTACTCCACCTAAACTTTCCTATGGCAACTTCTTGAGAGAAGGAAGTATTTTATTTTTTTTTCAGGCTTTGAGAAATAACAAGCTTAATGATTAACTCTAAAGGGCATCAACTAACATCCCTCAGAAAAGGGAAACCTTGAATTTTAGCATGCTTTTTATGTGTAACAGGTATTGATATTTCTGATAAAGTTTGTCAGAAAACGCCTTTGCTCAGGAGAAGTTTCAATACGTCCTTCCATCACCTTTTGCTTTTCTTCCAAAAGACCTGTATAATAGACTTAGGTTTGGAATGTTTTCACTTGCCAACCTGACCTACTATCTAGTGCTCCCCAACCATTGCCACCCAGGTGTACAGAGGTGTGCACACCTCATCTGGGACATCAAGGTCCAGTAAGTATCACATGTGCTAGGACACTGGTTTCCAATCATATTCAATCATTACTGAGGCTCTGCTGCTTATTGACAAAATCCTGCCGTAGTATAAGTCAGGGAACTGAGTTCCCTAGGGAACTTGTGAACCATAAATCAGTTTATAACAGCCTATCTGTTGCTTACACTAGTTTTAGATCTCTTTGTTCAGGTCAATATGTTCTAGTGTTTTATTTTATACAGTTCAGTTGACTTTGTAACCTCTCTCCCATACAAAGTAAAAACTATTGGAGGAAAAAGAGGCTTTGTTTCCTTAATTTCATGGGAATCCCCACAGCTCCAGTTCCCAAACACAATGAGAGAGCCACATTACCATTGTTATGTGTTAGTATTCTTACTGGAGTATGAATCTCCAGGGAACTGAATTCCCCTAGTCCAGGGGAACATGGAACAGAAAAGAAATTGCAGCTTTTTTTTTTTTTTTTTTTTTTTTCCCTGACTTTTTCCAAAAGTTTTCCTGCATTATGGCAACTACTGGAAAAGGATCTTTTCTGCTTTTTCAGTATTTTTCTCTTTGCTATTGCAGTATTAAAAGGTGAAGCCTTTTCTGTCAGTGTTGAGCACCATCTCCTATGATGAGGAATGTAATATAATCTGCCATGGTCTTCCACCACTTCAAAATGTGATTCATTATTCTCAGCCTTGCAGCTTTGTCCTTCTTAACCCTGCATCCTGAGAAACCAGAGAAAAAAGAGTAGTTCATGTGGCTAACTTTGAAACACTGTCAGTGGTTACAAATTTCTTATCAAAACCATGTGAACTATATGCTTTGCAGCATCTTCCTATGAAAGATCAGGAGGATTCTTTGATGTTCTACCTATATTACAGAATACTAATCTACTTGACAATTTTATCAATAGTCTGTTTATCAAAAAAAAAAAAAGATATTTTACTTTTCCTTTGATATGTGTTACAGAATCCTGAATCAGAACTTAGATTTGTTGAATATATGAAATTAAATCAAAACATAGCTATTCTCTATAACTCTCTATCAGTTAAAGAAAGCAAGCCTAGAAAACATTATCAGTAAGGACTGTGGTGGTTTTACTGTGCTAGGCAGCTGAACACCACAAGCGCTCTCTCACTCCCCCTCCTCAGATGAGGAGGGGAAGAAGTAAAGGAAATAACATCTTATGGGTTGAGATAGGGATAATTTAATTAAAGGGAAAAAATAATTATTAAGGAAATATTATTATTAATTAAACAATTCAACTAAAGGGAAAAAAAGGGAAAGGGGAAAAGGGAGGGGGAAAGGGAATAACTAAACAAAACAAGTAAAGGCTATGTGGAAGCGTAGAGGAAAGAAATTACTCTCTACTTCCCACAAATGAGCGATGCTTGACCATGTCTTTGAAGCAGGGCCTCCACGCACGTAGCTGATGTTTGGGAGGAGGACAGACGTTTTTGCAACAAGAGCCCACCCCTCCCCTCTTCTTCCTTTTTCCACCTTTTATTGCTGAGTGTAACATCGTATGGTATGGAATATCCCTTTGGTTGGTTTAGGTCAGCTGCCCTGCTGATGTTTCTTTCTCACTTTTTTGCCCACCCCCTAGGAGGGTTAGAGAGAGTCCTGATGCTGTGCCAGCACTTCTCAGCAGCAGACACAACACTGGTGTGATACCACTGCTGTTCTAGCTACAAGTGCAGAGCGCAGCACTGTATGGGCTGCTGCAGGGAAAGTTAATATCCCAGACAGACCCAGTACAGGACTGATTATTTTTTGGTCAGTATCTGACAAAAACCTTGTTGTGGCCTGCAACAAGTAATCTAAATGTCACACTAAGACCTCTTCTCTTATCTTTGTAGAATGCAGTAGCCTTTTGGGCTGCACCAGGGCAGTTTATTGATGGCAGTGTCTCCTGCAGAACCTCATTCACTCTTGTACAGGCCTTTGTAAGCAACCTAATAGCCTTCTATGATGCGATGACTGGCTGGGTAGATGAGGGGAGAGCACTGCCTGATTTCTACCTTGACTTCAGCAAAGCTTTTGACACTGTCTCCCACAACATTCTAACAGGCAAGCTCAGGAAGGGTGGATAGTTGAGGTGAATTGAGACCTGGCTGGATGGCAGAGCACAGAGGGTTGTGCTCAGCAGTGCAGTCCAGTTGGAGACCTGTAGCTAGCAGTGCCTCCCAGGGGTTAGGATTGGGTGTCTTGGGTTTACATGGCAAGGGCTTGGTAGCAGGGGGGGCTGCAGGGGTGGCCTCTGTAAGAAGAGCCCAGCAGCTGCCCCATGTTAGATAAGAGCTGGCTCCAGCCAGTTCCAAAAGGGACCTGCCGCTGGCCAGAGCCAGGCCAATGAGCAATGTCAGCTGGGTGTCTGGGAAAGCAGATTTAAGAAAGGAAAAAAACTGCTATGCAACAGCATCTGGGAGAGCAAAGAGTGAGAACCAGCCATGTAAACCCCCAAGGTCTGTGAACAAGGAGGGCAGGAGGTGCTCCAGGTGTGCAGCAGCAGTTCCCCTGCAGCCTGTGGAGAGGCCCCTGGTGGAGCAGGCTGCCCCTGTGCAGCCCATGGGTCCCAAATGGAGCAGATCTCCACGATGCAGTCCATGGAGGAGCCTCCGGTGGAGCAGGCAGATGTGGCCTGGAGGAGGCTGCGGCCCATGGAAAGCCCCTGCAGGAGCAGGCCCCGGGCTGGAGCTGCAGCCCGTGGAGAGGAGCCCATGCATTAGCAGGGGGTCTGGGGGGAGCTGCCGCCCACTGGGACCCGTGCTGGAGCAGTTTGCTCCTGGGGGATGGACCCTGTGCTACGGAGCTGTGTGGGAGCAGTTCTTGAAGAGCTGCTGCCTGTGGGCAGCCCCTGCAGGATCCGTTTGGGAAGGATGGCATCCTGTGGGAGGGACCCCAGGTGGAGCAGGGGAAGGGAGTGATGGTGAAGGAGCAGCGGTGATGAAGTGTTAGAGACTGACCACAGCCCTCATTCCCTGTTCCCCTGCGCTGCTCGGGGGGAGGAAGTAATAAATTTCATTAATCTCCCTATTAGTCTGTTTAGTCCATGATGATAATTGCTGAGTGATCTTCCTGTCCTTATCTCAACCCTTGAGCCCTTTTCATTGTATTTTCTCCCCCTTTCCCTTTGAGGAGGGGGAGTGAGAGAGTGGTTGTGGTGGAGCTCAGCTGCCCAGCTGAGTAAAACCACCACAGGGAGACACTCAGAATGCAGTATAGAGTTAAAACAAAGTCTATGGAGAGGCACACTGTAGCAGTGTTTAGCTATCTGATGAAGGAGAACATGCATGTCAAATTATAGTCACAGGTTCCTGTTGTTTTCTAGTGCTCTGTAGGTCTCATTACACCATGAAGACAAGAGTTTAAATCTGGTATAGCAATACAGATTAAAGAGAATAGCTAAAACTTGAAATACAGAATACACTAGATTTCATATATAAGTGAATAGTGCAAGTTGGTATTATGTTGTACAGTAGGTACCTGGTAACAGCTTTGCAATGATAGATATACATTTTATAGTAGAAAGAGAGAAGTCAGAGGCAGGTAAGAAAAATTGTTAGAGAACAAGAATGACACCATATAAGGAGACACTAAAGGTGCAGACTGCACAGTTTTCATAGGAGATAAATAAGAACAAGTACAACTTTAAATATGTCTTTTCATGAAAACAGATTTATATTTTTTAATGCCACACCTTTATTTACTTGGGGATGAAGGTTAATTTCTACCCTTTATGATTCAAATTCAAGCAAGACAAACATGGACTATGTTTATCACTAATTCTTAGCTGGGAATCTGAACTAAAATCAAAAGGTATCAAATTGTCGCCATCCCTGGAGGTATTTAAGAGAATATTACAGACGTGTCACTAATGGACATGGTTCAGTTACGGGACTTGTTAGATTAGGCCGGTGGTTGAACTTGATTTTTTTTGACCTAGATAGTTCTATGATTCTGTGATTCTGAATATCTGTATAGAGTAAATATTTAAAATTTGAGAGCAAGTAATGCAGAAAACCAAGTATGTGACATCCTAAATAGAGAGAACAGCATGGTTAATAAAAGTACCTGATAAATATGGAGCTACATTGAATATTTCCCAAATACCAAGTACCAGAGTTGTCACGCCACACTAAGCTAACATCTATTTCATGTTGACTTGCTGACACTTCCACTTTAATTCTTTCATATTTTAACAGATGTTCAAGAGAAAAAGATGTGTGGAGGGCTGCACAGTGCATTGGATGTAAGCACAGGATGTAAAGAAAGCAATGGACCATACCAATTTAAATTGCAGATTTTGTACCAAAGAGAAGTTGTGAAGAAGAATAACTGATACAAAACTGCTCAGTTGTAGTCCAAAAAAATAAAAATAAAAAAGCATAATTATCTCTTGGCAGTGAGGGATACAGCAGGAGCTTGCCATCTACTTTTCTCTCCAATAAAACTCATGTAAGTCTTTTGAAATCATCAGCTACTTATGTAAGTGGCATAACTATATTTTTTCAAGATTTATGATGGCTTAATTCAGCCATTATAGCCTAGTGAAATTTAAAATAAACTAAACCCGCACTGAACTTTCTTTAGCACTTAACCCTGGTTACCATTTAGCCCAAATTACAGATATCTTTTTTTGTTTACATAAAAGAAACAAACAAATAAAAATCAATTGATTACAAATGCATTTATATTCATTTCACTACTTGTTCTTGCCAAAGGCCAATTCTCCCCATCCACTAAGAAGATAGTACAAATAGAAACATTGCATAACAGAGGGCAGTAAAGAGGCAAACTATGAGAACCGTATGGAATATTGAAGTTACAAAACATAGACTGCCCAGAGCAGTTTATCACCAATGAATGACTGCATGTGTAAATAGATGGGAAAAGCTTGATTGCAGTAAATAATATGTACAAGGATTATATGCAGTTGTTGCCAGTTGCTATGCAAATTGGACTAAATTTTGTGAAGGAAGGGAAACTTCCTTAGAAGTTCCAAACTTCCAAACAAATAGAAAGGAAAAGCTTTAAGAGAATTGTTACATAAACTGCATCACGCACAAATTATTTTGCTTACAGGAGTTTTGGCCCATTTTAGAGGATCACTTATATGAGTCTCACATGGAACTCATTTTGAATACATGGGAATGAAGCACATGTTTCCACTCTTAGGATGGTGTAGAGCTTGTGGGCTGGAAAAATCTGAACGAAGTCTGCATAAAGGAGCTCATAGATTTTTCACCAGTTCTATCCCTTCTTTTCTGAAAACACAAAATGTCAGAGGTAGTCTAGCACCTCAGTGAATCATACAGCAGCACAAACTGTTCTGGTTTAAAGAATTACATAAAGATTGCAAAGGATATATTTTGTCTCTATTTTTCCACCTCATCACTCCTCTTCAGTATTACCTGCTGCATACTGATGCAAGAAGACATTTAAATTATAACTCCTTGTTAAAGTGCAGATGAATTTTGAATAGGCAATGACAAAGCACACACAACTACACTAGGCAAGTCAACAGCTGTGGAACTGTAAGCCACTCACAGCTTGATTTCACAAGATATAGAAAGTCTCATCACTTTACAAGATTGTACCATAAGATCTAATTTTCTCATTCTGTTTAGTCCATTAGCAGAAAAGGAAAATATATATATATATATAACTTACCTCTTTCTCCGTTTATAAGCCAGTTTTCCATATGTATAATAGTGATACAGTATTATGATGTAAACACAGTCAGCTGAATCAAACAAATCCTTTCCCTTTGTTCCCCAAACAGCTTACAAATTGAAACAAATGAAACAGGAGAGCTACAATATTTGAACGGTCCTAGCATTAGAGACCCAATGAGACCTAATCAATTGCAAATTACTCCTTACAAACATTTTCTCACTACATTAATGGAAAAAAAAAAAAAATCCCATATATGCAATCAACAGGCAGTGTACACATCTCAGGTTACTAATTTGTTAATGGCACAGCAGTGATACTGTTGTGTGATACAATTTATTTAGTGTATTCATACTTATATCCACTTACCCAATGCATAGAGTTCTGCATTGTGTTCACTGTGCAAGCTAGCCATTTCAGGCAAAGATGTAGTTGCATTAAAATGCATCAGTATTGGTGGGAGCATTTTCCTGAGATCTGCCCACCTCAAAACACTGAGAGCACAGGGTGAATCTCCAGAAATCCTATAGAAAAATCCTGGCAGGACATACTTTAGAGGAGAAGGCCAACAGAGCAACAGCATCTTTACAGACTTAAAATAAGGTTAAATATAAAATGAAATGAAATGAAATGAAATGAAATGAAATGAAATAAAATGAAATGAAATGAAATAATAAAATAAAATAAAATAAAATAAAATAATAAAAACTAACTATCAAAGCTGACTGAATTCCACAGGAATCAGTGAACTGAACTGAAAATATTTTGGAATATTTTGAAATGGCTAATCATCTGTTTGAAATTTCATATAATATTTGTTTCTTGGCTTCAATTTTTCAGGAAGCAGCTTATAAACACTTTGGAAGGGTTGGAAATCTTCCTGTTTAAATCAATAATGTACTTAGTAGGCATTTTACTTTTTACCTGTTTTATGCCCATGAGATCTAACATTTATGAATCTGCTTACATTAACATTGCCAATTTGGACTGTATTTCACACTCCTCAGCCAGGCAATGACATTATTCTCTTCACAAGTATATCACGTCTCATACCCAATTGTTATTCTTTTTGTAATAAGAATAACTAACATAACATTGATAGTATTCTGGAAAGGAACTCAGTACTTGTTGAGGGGACATCTTACTTCTTAACTGATATATAATGTTATATTCTGAGTGTGCTCCAAGGCCATTATGAAAGCGAAATCTTTATTAAAATAGAGTAGGTATGAGGTTAAACCTCTTGTTTTGCTTTGGATTTGCTAGGCTTCATGTCTTTGAGCTATCATTTTCATTCCATGAATCACTGAAAGGTGTATTCCTTTAGGCAGAACTGCATATGTTTCAAATTAAATAAAATTATAAATATAATTACAGAATTTCAGTGTAACCTGAAGATTACAAGAATGATCTCCAGTTTTGTCTCTCTCTTGTTATGTCTTCAACTTCTTATACCCCTTCTTGATAAAATTGGTCTTCAAAGTATTTTTCAGTTTTCCATGCTATGAATGTAAAAAAAAAAAAAAAAAAAAAAAAGACAGACTGTTAGCAGTAGCAGAGAAAACCATCAGTCCTAATGGCTGCTCTAGACAGCTGAGCACACTCAGACATAGCACTAGTCAAAATAAGCTGTTTGAAGCTCAGCATCATGAGCTAGTACAGGTTATCATTTGTTAATTATTGCCATAAACTTTGACACTGGTTGGAAGTATTGACCAGTTTGTGTTTAGACCCTTTCTATTTGCCTTTATGTTATAAAGCAAAGCACAAACTGTAAGTGGCAACGTACACCATTCTTCACATTATAAGCCTCTGATATCAATGACTCACACTGGCTTCTATCCAGAAATACAGCTCAAGACATGTTCATGCAAAGCTCAGTCCTTATTTGTCAATCACAGTTTCAATACTCAGGACTCATAGTGGTAAATGATACCCAGTTTATGAACAGAAAATAGAATTTGCAAACAAGATGCATGTTGAAGGTTTCACTGGGAGAGGGTTGAATGGAGAGGGTTGGAAAATGGTTGAAAAAAGATCCACTTCATCTTGGTGTCAACCTGCTTTCTGTCTGTAAAGCAATTTACTGTCTGTAAAGTCTCATGTCAAGACTGAACAAACTGTCAGTCTGTTTTCACTACTGATATTCATAATGGGCTTACATGGCAAGGTTTTGGTAGCAGAGGGTGCTTCAGTGCTGGTCTCTGTAAGAGAAATCCAAAAGCTGCTTCATATTAGACAAGAGCTAGTTCCAGCCAATTGCAAAGGAACCCACTGCTGGATAAAGCTGAGCCAAAGAACAGCGTTGGTTGTGCCTCTCTGACAGTACATTTAGGAAAGGAAAAAAATCCTGTGCAGCAACTGGGAGAGAGGAGTAAGAAATGTTGAAAGAAACAGCCTTGGTAGACACCAAGGTCAGCAAAGAAGGACAGGGAGGAGGTGCTCCAGGTGCCAGAGCAGAAGTTTCCCTGCAGCCTGTGGAGAGGCCCCTGTTGGAGCAGGCTGCAGACCATGGAGTACCGCGGCAGAGCAGTTCTCCATTCTGTAGCCCATGCTGGAGCAAGTGGATGTGGCCTGAAGAAGGCTGTGGTCCTTGGAGAGCCCTCTCATGACTAGACTCAGGGCCAGAATTGCAACCCATGTAGAGGAGTCCATGGTGGAGCAGGAGGTCTGGTGGGAGCTGCCACCCATAGGGTCCATTCCTGAAGGACTGCACTCCATGGTACAGACCCATATCGGAGCACTTATTGAAGCGCTTCTGTCTCTGGGAAGCCTACGTAGGATCGGTTTGGGAAGGACTTCATCCAATTGGACAGGCCCCATGGCAAGAGAGCAGGGCAAGAGAGTGCAGCAGAGATGGATCATTATGGACTTACTACAGGCCCTACTCCTGTGCTCCTTAGGGGGAGGAGGTAGAGGAGGGTGGATGGGTGAAAGATGTTTTTAGCTTGCTGCTCACAGCTGTTTTCACTACTCTAGTCTGTTATTATTAGGCAATAAATTTCATTAATCTCCCTTATGCTGAACCTGTTTTGTATGTGATGGTAACTGGCGAGTGATCGCCCTGTCCTAATCTCAACCCATGAGCTTTTTTTCATCATATTTTCTCTCCCTGCCCTTCTGAGGAGGGGATTAAGAGAACATTGTGGTGAGCTTAGCTAGCCTTCAGTGTGAAACAGTCACACTGTTAACTTTGAGCTTTTCTCTCATTTCCTTTCTCTGGCATTTTTTGTCATTTAATTATGCATCTTTACTGTCTTTGTCTTCTTAAGACTGTAACATCTTCAAGACAGGAACCACTACTTAGGACTCTTTAGGTTCATTGCTTAGCAAATTGTGTCCCTGACTTCTACCTTGTTATATATGTTATACATTATATAATACTAAGATGAATTCTTCAAGCAGTTTCTGTTTAAAATATATGCTTGGATAATTTTTCAGCTGATGTAAAACCCAGACTAGCTTGTATGAAGGTTACAGAAACCTTTATTTTTTATTTTTTATTTATTTTTTTTACATTAATCTGTAATTCTAGAGAACAAATTTCATCTTATGAGAGTGATCTGGATTTAACACAGGGTCTGTCTCCAGCTGAATTGCTCTTAAACACAGCTAGACTGAGAACTAACTTCTATACATGGTAAGACAAATTACACCATGGCTCTTCTGCCAGTTCAGCCAGTTCCAAAATTCAGGAAGAATGCAATTATTTAACAGGACAGGTACTTATGGTTTTGGTGCTTGTTACTTCAATAGCAGTGGTTACCACTTCGTGTAACCATGGCAACCATGCCAGAGCTGCACTGTAGTCTGACATCCTTGGCTCAGAAAAAATATATATTTTTTTCTTGCACTGCAGAGAAATTTTGAACAGCCATTCAACTTACTAGTTTTCTTCCATTTTTTCTGTAATATGTCAACTTTCCGTAGGTGCAGTGACTTTTTATGCTAGTACTTGTATGCAGGCATAATAGACTTCCAGGTGCTACAGCCTTTGATATAGGTCGCCTCCATCCCTAAGGAAGACTTATTATCAATGGTGGAAACATGATTTTATGAGAAATCTGTCTGTTGTGAATATCGTCTTAAAGTATCAAAATGGAAACAGTGTTTCCCTTTTATATTTTGTTTTGAAATTTTAGCTTTGGGCAGTTTAAGCATTTGAACCAAGCCAGATGACAAATACACTCCAGGGAAAAGAACTACAATGTTACCTTTGGATCCAAGTTTTCTGAGGGAAAAACATTTAATGGATAAAAACCATAAAAATGGAGTTAAATATGGACTTCAGATAAAAAATATGTGGTGCAGATGTAAATGTTCTAATTCTCAAACATTTTAAAAGCACGTTATCTCTTAATGACTTGAATTCTAGCTTGTGTGATATTGCAGAGCATGTTTCACTCATCTCTAATACTTCTTAAACTAATCCAGTCATTTTTGCTCATAGAAAATCAGGAAAATTTCAAAATGTATTAAATTGTGCCTTGAGCACCATACACAGATGTGACACAGGAGGTATGTATTAAATTAAAAGTCCTCTAGCCAGAGTCAATGAGTTAATTTCTAGGAAAAATACAAAGGAATGAAGCTGGAACTAAGAAAATTCTGAAACATCACTAATTAAGAGGTAGGTTAAGGAATAATGTGAACACACTATATCTGAAATGAACATGGATGTATTAGAATGAGTCCAGAGAAGGGCCACAAAGATGATCAAAAGGCTAGAGCATCACTGTTACGAAGACAGGCTGAGAGAAGCTGGGGTTGTTTGGCCTGGAGAAGAAAAGACTCTGGGGAGACCTTATTGTGGCCTTCCAGTACCTAGAGGGGGCCTACAGGAAAGCTGGAGAGAGACTCTTTGTCAGGATTGTAGTGATAGGACAAGGGGTAATGGCTTTAAACTAAAAAATAGTACATTTAGATTAGATATTGGGGAGAAATTCTTTACTCAGAGGGTGGTGAGGTACTGGACCAGGCTGCCCAGAGAAGCTGTGGATGCCCCACCCCTGAAAGTGTTCAAGGGCAGGTTGGATGGGGCTTTGAGCAACCTGTTCTAGTGAAAGGTATCCCTGCCCATGACAAGGAGGTTGGAACTAGATGATCTTTAAGGTCCCTTCCAACCCAAATCATTCAATGATTCTATGAAACAGTTTCATTTGGTATAGCTAGAATATCAATACCAAATTTTAAATGACAACATTAGTTTTCTTTTTTTTATATAATCCTTCCTTCCTGTGTAGTTGAAGACCTCTTCTGTAGAGATCCAGACACCAAGCCTGAAAAAAAGATAAATAAAATTAACCAACCAATTTCTGCCAAGATGTTTCCTAAACAAATCTAATTTGGGGGTACCTTCACCATTTGTGATACTTTTGTGAAATAAAATGAAAGCTCACACTTGAAATGAGGAGTATAATCACAAAAACAGAGAATCACTGAGGCTGAAAGGTACCTCTAGATATCATCTAGTCTAGCCCTCTTGCTCAAAACTGGATAAACTAGAGCAGGTTGTCCAGAAACAAGTATGTAATCACATTGCTAGAAAACTTAACTGGTTAAGATGTAGTTATTTGAAAGTCTTGGTCGAAAACACATCAGAATGTACAGCCAAAAAAAAAAAAAAAATCGTGCTTTTCTAAAAAGTTAAATTCTGAGAAAATACGACGAAAGGGGCTCAAGGGCCGAGATAAGGACAAGGAGATCGCGCGGTAATTATTGTGATGGGCAAAACAGACTCAGCATAAAGAGACAGTAAGATTTATTGCTAATTAATAACAAGCTAGAGAAGTGAGAAACAAAGCAAAGAAACCAAAAGCACCTCCCCCCTCCCTCCCCCCCCCCTTCACCCCCCCCACATCCTCCCTCTTCCACCTCCTCCCCCCCGAGCGAGCAGCGCAGGGGAATGGGGGAATGGGGGTTATGGTCAGTCTATAGCGCTTCTTCTCTGCTGCTCCTTCTCAGTCACTCTTGTCCCCTGTGCTGTGGGGTCCCTCTCACGGGATGCAGTCCTTGCTGAACTGATCTGGTGTGGGCTTCCCACAGGCAGCAGCTCTTCAAGAACTGCTCCAGACATGGGTCCGTACCACGGGGTCCATCCCTCAGGAGCAAACTGCTCCAACCTCGGTCGCCCATGGGCAGGAGCTCCTTCCAGGTCACCTGCTCCTGCATGGTCTCCTCTCCACAGACTACAGGTCCGGCCTGGAATCTGCTTCAGCAGGGGTCTTCCATGGGCTGCAGTCTCCGTTGGTGCAGGTCCACCTGCTCCACCATGGTCTCCTCCATGGGCTGCAGCATGGAACCCTGCTCCACTGTGGTACTCCATGGGCTGCAGGGGGACAGCCTGCTTCACCACAGGCCACAGGGGACTTCTGCTCCGGCGCCTGGAGCACCTCTCCCCCTCCTTCTTCACTGACCTTGGTGCCTGCAAGGCTGTTCCTCACTCCTCTCACTCTCCCAACTGCTGTGTGGCACAGTTTTTTGTTGTTGTTGTTTTCTGTCTTATTATGCTCTCACAGAGGCGCAAACAACATCACTTATTGGCTCAGCTCTGGTCAGCAGTGGGGCCCTTACTAAACATGGGGCAGCTTCTAGATCCTTCTCACAAAAGCCACCCTTATGGCCCCCTGCTACCAAAACCTTGCCATGTAAACCCACTACACCTAAGTATGATGATTACATACAGATAATCTCTCAATCTCTTTAAAGAGCAATATAGACAGAGTTCAAATTAGAAGGCTTCAGAATAATCTTGTTTTGAATGTGTTTTATGATCTTAGACAGACAACTGACTTCCTATACTGTTAGAAGAAAGCTAATCAGATTTCCACCACAGCACAAGTTACATTAGGTTCAAGCTGCTAGACACTTTTCACAATAACCTGGAACATCCACATTTAGTGTAAATTTAGTTCTCACCTACAGCAGAGTAATCATAAATGACTATGGTATCATGATTCTACTTGAAAAATGAAAAAGTGGAAAAGTAAGTACACTGTAAGTATAGTCATATAAAATCAGGCCAGCTAGGAAGAAACAATATAATTGAAACCTCTAGAAATGCAGCAGCAAGTATATGCATTTCTACTGTAAGAAACTGAATCTATTGTTTTCTTCTACAGCCTGCTCCTCACACAACTCAGGGGAAGTCAGTTTATTCTGAGGATCTTGGCCAAATTATCAGAATGTTATTTGGTCTTTTGCATAGTGTTATTTGCTGATCATCTCCTATAAAATAAAATCAACACAAAGTGAAAGCCCTCTTGTATTCAATTAGTGCTTTCTTTCACTGTCTCCCTCAATACAATTTCACATTGTCTTGCAACAACCTTTGTTTTTGTGTTTGTTTGTTTGCTTTTGTTGTTGTTGTTTTTTGATTGCTTGATTTTAAGAGATACCTGCAAAATGCATTTGCATGACATTGTTTTGCTTCCAGAAGTAAAACCAATAATTGTAATTCAGCATTACACATTACAAAAGGAACATATTCATTATTCCATACAGGTGATTCTTGATTAAGAATGATTTTACCCAGTCTGTGATTTAAATGTGGTTTTAGTTCAGAAGACTTTGATCTCATTCACATGTATGAAACTAAAGAACAGCATGGGAAATACCTTTGTATTTTTATTTGTTCAAGAGAAAAATGGTCTTGGAGGTAATGCACTATCTATCAAACTTGTGGTAAACTAGGATAGGTACATGTGGGTAACCTAATGTCAACTGCAGGTCTGGCTTTTTGTGGAGACCACATTATTAGATATATGGATAAACTGAGTATTTCAAATAAGGATTCCATCAAATGGAATGCCGTTTTCATTATCTGGAGTAGAACTACTATTTAAGACCAAGTAAAGCCAAAATTATTCAGTTTACTGGAGGTTTAATCCCTTCAGATTTACTTTTTATACTGAGATAGGGGCCTTATTTCATTTCTAACTTTGTGCTGAAGGAAACAGATGAGTTTGTTGTTACTTACTGATTTTAATTTTTACATGTTTGTTTAAAGCCACAGAACTACCCTTTCAATTTTAATGAAATTCATTGGAAATTTTATTGTGGCAAATCTCTGTTGTACACTTAAGAATTGTTCAGTGCTTTTGTTCTAAACCTCCTGGGATTTATAAGTCATCTTTAAACATTTGTTATGCAATCCCCACATTCCCTAAAGAGAATGAATAACCATAGAGTACTGTCTGTGCATGTGCTGGAGTTAAGTGTATTCAGAAAGTCTGGAAGGTCCAAAAAGGACAAATACATGAATGTGTTTCCTTTTTGGAACAAAAATAAACAACTCAAATACACTCAAGTCCCAAGGGATCAGAGATATCCCCTTTTCTTCTACATCTTTAGAACCATATATTAACCATGCAGTAAAGACTAAATTTTTTGTTACAAGAAAGCTCTTTGGTAATTTAAGAATATTTTTGTCCATCAGGTTAGGGGAATCTAAAGATAAATATATAAATAAAGCAGAAATTGTCTCATTACGGAGTCCACTGTCATTGTGAGATTTTTGTTATAGTCTGCCTGTAAATCCCTGACCCAAGCTGTTACTTCATTTGCATTGCAATTTTCTATATATTGCAATATTTCCCCTTTCTTCTTTAGTATCTTTTTCCATTGCTTTTATTTTGTTGCCATGTGTTCTCATATCCCATATATCATGTTCTTTATTAACTCCACAGTCTATTGAGTTTGATCTGCACTTCTGACAGTGTTCTTTGCATGTGTATTTACTATAATAAAGTTGTCTCTTATAACCATCCACCTGGAATGCCACCAAACATTCCCCATTCGTTATAGGTTGCTGAATCATTTCCCTAGCAAACTTTATTCATAATTTTAATAAATGCCAAATAATAGAATGTTATTTTGAATTCAGATGAAAATGAGATAACCCATCACTTCACAGAATGAATTTTAAGATGGATTTTATCCTGAACTAATACTCTAATTTCTGCATACAGTCTTTGACAGTAAATTCGAAAATAAAATTAAGCAAGTTGTACGAGTGAAGATATTTTTTCCTGTTTCTGGAAACTCAGGATGAGATTTTAAAATAAAAATGCAATATTGCCTCTCCCTGTGTAGCTGCTAAAAACTATGAGTCTATTTGAGCTCTTCAGTTCCATGTAAAATGAACAAAATTCAAAACCATACATTGTGCTTGGATCTATATACTCAGTAGCCACAACAAAACTTTCCAGAATGTATAAGGCACGTGTTCTTTGCAGATGTTATGACAGAATTACAGTTGATCTATGCTGCAGTTTTGCCATCCCCAAGTTCAGTCTGAGTACAGGATTTAAAGCTTAGCATTACAGATACTTCCGCTGAACTATGAATTGAGAAAGAAGACAGCTGTTTTGTAGTATTTTCCAAAAGAGAATGGGTTCCAAACCAAAGATACTATAACCTCCCTGAGAACAGTGAAACACAGTCAAATTACATGTGGATCCAGCTTTTCCATTACAAATCCCATAGGAAATTATAGTTTGCAGATGGGAAGTAAATGTCTCAGTGTAAAGTGATTTCAGTGGTGTAGCAAGAGGTTTTTATGAAAAGAGCAACTGAAAAATAAAGAAGGTTGCATTGCTTTTCTCTTCATCCCTATCTTTTTATCTCACACACAATAAAATTCGTAAAATAATTCAACAAACAACTGTTCCTTTACAGGAATGTGTTCTTACTGTTCTTCAGAAGAAATGCAGTATTTTCTTATTAGCATGATATCCACTGGACGTACCAAATAATATGTTTGTAAATCATTTAATAAAACAAAATCCAAATACAGGACTGATCTTTTTGAAAATTGCTGTAATGTTGTCTTGACAGATTCAGAGAAATCTTTCGCCATAGGAGGAGTCACTGAGAACACCAATTCACAGCAGTCAGCCAAGTCATATGCTAAAATCCCTTGTATATAGAAGCTGTCAAAAATATATCAGGATTATTGTGAGTGGAATACTTCAGACCCTTGCAAAGAACTTTTGTATTCAAATTCTTTTAAATGTTTCTTTTAAGATGTTTAAATGTTCTTGCTGATGAAAACCATAACATACTTTGTTCTGGTAATACCACTGGTACGAGTGGCTGTGACATCTTCTGTTTCCTCTGCTAGACTCTTGAACTTTCTGATTTCTCAAACCAGAAGCTCAGCTGTGGCAGCCAACACTTGTGTTACATCACCAGACTTCCCAAACAAATACTCCAACCCTGCACCCTCATCTACTGTCTCCACTCTACTACCACATATGGTATTTCAAAAGGCTGAATTTCAAGCCAATATCTAGGCCACCAATGGCCTATATGTCCCTACCATACGTGTAGGAAAAGTTGTTTATCTAGGGGATGGGATAGGACTTTATTACTCTTGAAGTTAATAACTGTACATGAGGATTACTCAAGATAAATGCTGCTGATCCAGCCAAAGGTCCATCTGCTGATGCCTCACAGAAATCATAAAGACGTAAGGAAAGTAGAAGAAATAAGGTAAGTGTAAACTATACTTGCACAAACTCCTTCCAGATCCAGCAATTAGTGCCTTGGAGAAAATCAGAAGTTGCATCAGACTAGAGTATTTATTAACCTTTTATGAATTTTTCTTCTTTGCATTTTTCTAGTTGCTTATTTGATCTTTTTTTTTTTTTTTTTTCTAAGTAACGGTTACAGATTCAAGCCATAAGGTTATGGCATATATCAAGCATTACATATATCAAGTCAGAACTATGTAGCTAACCCAAGGTTATTCACAGTTTTTCATCAGATGAGCTACTGATTGGTCTTTTGACATCTCTGCCAAATCAAAAATTTCACCAAGTTAATCAACTAGTGCCCCATCTTTGTTCACCACTTAGCTTCTCTTGACTACTGCAGCAATTTCTTGCACAATAAATATAAATAAAGGCCTGACATCTTTTTACAGATAAACCACTGCCTAGTTTTGATGCAAGAGGAATAGAGCATGTGGAAGATTATTACAGAAATTCATGTGTAAATATACTATTCACAATTGTCTATACAGGATTTGCCTGATGCAGGAAAAAGTGGTAGCTTGTGTGAAACAAAACAGATTTTTCCAAAGTCTGAATTAATTTTGTATTATATGTCTGCCACAATGTAGATTCTGGCAATGTCCTTGCACTTGTCAGAAGAAGGCCTGTATCCTTAAACTCTTCCAGGGAAGAGATACAGTTAAATTCTGCAGCAGATCCAGAACTGAGAATATCAGAATTTTGGACCACCCACAGGTATCATATGCTGAAGAAGCATTTCTCAAGAGGCAATTAATACACAGTGAAGAGGTAAGTGTAAAAATCTTCAGCATGCAACAGAAGTTTGGGGCATATTTCCACCTAAAAATTAATGGAAAAATAGGATATATGCCCTGTATGCCATGTAAAACAGTGAAAATTATCCATCTTGACTGTGCTAATCAGTCATCGTCACTGTTATTTGTACAAAGCATTTATCTTCTAGCACTATAGTCATACCTTTACTGATGACCAGAAGACCACATTAGTGAAGTAAGACATATTACAGGGTTCTTGTTATATGTTACAAAGAAGAGAGTGTGTTGTGGTTTAGACCTGGTAGGCAGGTAAGCACCACACAGCCATATGTTCACTCTCCTCAGGTGGGATAGGGAAGAGAATCAGAAATGTAAAAGTGTGAGAACTCATGGGCTGAGATTAAGGTACTTTAATAGGTAAAGAAAACGCCATGTGTGCTATCAAAAAAAAAAAAAAAAGAAAAAAAAAAAAGTAGGAATTCATTCATACTTCCCATCAGCAGGTAGGTGTTCAGGCAATTCCAGGAAAGCAGGGCACATTACGTGTTTCTTGGGAAGATAAATGACATCACTCCAATGTCCCCCCCACACACACACTTCCTCCTTCTTTACCCCAGCTTTTATTAGTGAGCATGACATCATATGGTATGGTATATCCCTTTGGTCAATTTACTTCAGCTGTCCTGGCTGTGTCCTCTCCCAGCTTGTGCACTGCCAGCCTCCTCAATGGCAGGGCATCTTAAGAAGCAAAAAAGTTCTTGGCTCTATGCCAACATTGTTGTGCAACAACCAAAAGTATTGGTGTGTTATCACTACTATTTTCACAAAAAATCCAAAATACAGTATTGTGTGGGCCTTTACAAAGAAAATTAACTCTATCCCAGCCAAAACCATGAATAAAACTACCTGTCATTCATTCCCACTTAATATCACTTTTTTCTTTTTTTTTTTTTTTAATAATGTTGAAGTTTTTGCCACTAATTGTGTATAGTTCAAGTGAAGTTTTATGTTCCTTGCATAAATGTACAAATCCATAGAGCCAATTAGCAAAATACAAGTGTTCTCACTTGGTGGACCACCTCAGTAGACAGGCCTGCAAAATCACAGTGTGGTCTTTGAGTAAGCAAAGCAGAAGCCAAAAGAGTGCAGCAGTTATTAGAAACATAACATCAGCAAGACTAAATGTCCTGAAGTTTGCTTGCAAAATTAAAAACTAATTAACAAGATGAAGCTGAATTAGAACATAAAGAACCTGTCTGTATTCAAGCTGGAAGGAAAGTACTGGAAGAAGTAGAACAGGGAAAAATTATTAAAGTCAAAAGATCTGTTGGAAAACACAAGGAACACTCAAGGGAAAGTGATCCTGGGAACAGGGCACCAGAATTAGGCTCAGGAGGCTTGACTCTACCATTAGCCTTAAAGGACACTAGTTTTAGGAATCACTGAGCATTCAAACTCCAAAAAGCTGGCCAATTTAAGGTAATGGGAAATGACAGACTACACTGTTAGATTTGGAAAGGTCCTTCTTTGCTTATGGGAATGAAATATACCCTAGTTTCAGCTCTGAAATCATTATAAATCACTTCCCTAGCTCTGCTTCATGTGCATCTTTCCCATGAGATATATCTATTTAATTTCCAAAGGGGTCCTGAGAGATGCATGAATGTCAACAGCAGTACTATAAAGCAAATAATTCACTGAACAATCCAATATGACCCTCTACACTTTAATACTTTTCTTTTAACTGCTGCCAAGTTTGAATCTAATATTCAAGAAAAGTATTTTTCTCCTCGTAGCTACTTTGTGAGGAGTAAACATTATTTACTATGCAACATGCACATTCAGAAAGGAAAAAAAAATCATCCAAAGTCATATGTTTGGATTTTTGTAAAGTGGCAAATATGTTTTCTTTACATTATTCCCATAAAGAAATATCAATATAAATAATTTGGGGGTCTATTTAGGTCAACACAGTCCAGCAACGTATTTAATTCATCAAAATATTTGGTTAACATATATATATATACATTTTGTAATTGAAAAAGATCAAAACCTGAAAAGTTATCTTTATCAGTATAGCCCTGAGCACTGTTGTAACCAATCCCTTCTGAGGGAAACTAGCAAGCAAACATGAAATGTTTTTTCCTCCAAATTGGTACAATAGTGAGTGAGAGCCTGAAAAATGGTAAGGAGCAGTATTGCTTCATGTGGAAAAATCGTTCTCCATGTTCAGGGCCTGGTCTTGTTCACAACTGATTTGTAAAATTTCTATCATTGTCAAAATCAATTGCTTGTGAGAACATTAAGAGTAAGATGAGACATCAAAGGGTACCAAAAACAAAACCATTAAAAAACTTTTGGTAAGGCCTATGGGACGGTCCTGCTAGAAAAAATATGGAAAATAGAGAGAGGTGACAGTTCAAGTAAATAACTTGAAAGTTTGGTAGCCCAAATACAGGGCTTGACCACTTATGTTTCAATCACACATAAATATTTTCAAACCTAATTAGAGAGGTTTTGACAAGGTGCTAATATATGTTCTAGGTGCCATATATGTAGTCACCTTAAAACAAATACTTGTTCTTTTTAATACTTTAATTTGCATTAGAATTTGATTTACAAGTCTCACTGAAAAGAATGATCTGAATAACAAGGAGATGCGCTTTCCCTTCACAAATGTCAACAACAGGTGAGATAGCAAAACTGAGCTTCTCACTAAACTCCCTACAGCATAACATACAATAATTCACCTACCCTACCATCCACTTCACCTACACTACCATCCGCTGTTCTTCATTTTTTACTAGACTGGACTTAGTCCGTTATTTCTATATTCAATAGTGTTTATTCTTTCACAATTACACATACCATTTTTAGACATCCCAAATTCTCAGAGAAATCCTCCCAGCCCATGCTTAATACAGAAGCTACTTAAGGATAATTAGAGCTCTAACTAAATAGTATCTACGTAATGATAGTAAAAGGTCTCTGTAGTCATACCATCTCCATTCTGGGAGTACACTGGCACTTCAGTTACACTGCAGACTATTTAACTATCTGAAAATTAACTGACTTGTAGCCTGCTCATCAAGTGGGAATAAATTTCAAGGTGCGCTAGTAAATCTGGCCTACATTGTTAGCTTGTGTACAGCTCTGCACTGGGAAGGTATCTACTCTCCCAGCTACTTCACAGCTAGCTCAAGTTTGTATGTATCCAGGAGACAGATATTTTTGCTGGCAAGTAGCTTTACTTTGGAAAAGTATTGGAGGCTGTACTAGCTAAGAAATCTTCCCCCTCTCTCTCCTTCCTTTTCCCCTCTCAGAAATCACTGGGAAGCTCAGCTGTGGCTGGTGAGCCAAATGAGATCCCTTGGGGAAATTTCAACTTCACTTCAGAGTACAATCCTCCCTATGCTAAATGGCACCTTGTTTTCTCCTATGAGGTTATGCTAAGCTGGTACTTCACTTCCTGAATTGCTCTTTCAGTTTTCACCAGGCACTGAGTCTGAGAGGTACCAAATTAAAGTTGAAATTTATATGTCAAGAATAAGAAGCATACACACAATTATCTGATGTTCCTCCACAGAAACTCTGTGCATTACATTTCTTAGATTTAGATTTTAAGGCAGAAACCTATAAGGTCTCCAAAACTAACTAACTGCATGCTTTAGTAACATCAATATTCTTGATTTCCATACAATAAGTCAACCTGTTTTTCACTTTCACTAAAATCTTCATCTCAATAACATTCCAGCGCAATTAAGCACCCCAACATAATCCTATTTCATATGAGAAAGTAATTTACTAGATGCGAAATTCATACCTGCCTATTAAATCTACCTAATCTTTCCAGCTCCTTTGTTACATACCAGGGAAAATGTGTCTAATAAATAATAATAATAATAATCTTATTTGAAAACCCAAGGCACTTCATAGAATCTGCTGGATTTCATTAATAATAATAATAATAATAAAAAGTGATGTATATTTTGTCACAATTCTCTCATCAAAGTTTTAAAAAAACTTAGGGAGAAATATGAACTGAGACTTTCCTACCTACAATGTGAATATACTTCATTCTAACTGAAGGCAACTGTATTTTGAACAAACTTAAGCAAATTATGACTATTTTAGTTATCACCAAATCTGATTACTTTTGTTTTCACTAAGGTTACTGATCTATGGCATCCTCAGAACTCAAGAAAACCAAATCCCAAAAAGCAGTATCATCACTTAATTCTCATCCTTCAAGGACTAATAAAACATCCCCTGGAAAATAAATTTACTTTTCAGTGTCATTGTGCTGTGCAGCTGTCTCATACTACTACTTACATATCTGCTAAGTGGTAAAAATCTTATCTTCTTTCTTCAGATTTTTATTTTAAAATAATGATAATAGGTACACAATTAATTGTTAATTTTACATTTTTGTGCAAATCTCCATCCCCTAACATTTGTGTTTGGCTAATGGTTTGTGAAGAAACTTCTCAAAACTCTCCAATATTTATAACTGTGACTTTAGTCTATGCAGACCTGTAAAGTCAATAGAATTTGGTAGGCTCCCCTATTCAGATTATGTGCCAAGGGTCTGTAACATAGGTGTCATGCTTAATACCCTCTGTATTGACTCAAAGAGATCCAAAATATGACACCTTTTTGAGAGATTATCAATTGGACTCACTCTCCTGAGCTTCGTCATCATATTATAAGCACTAAGGAAAAGTAGCCTTAAGGCACAACAGTGATTAATGGGGCAAACATATCCAGCAGGCTGGGGCAAATCCAAGACTAGGCTAGGGTATGGTCAGAGTGAACTCTCCTTGTGTGAGGTAGATTCTGCAGTTTCTTTGGAACCCTCCAGAACCACAAGTTAATGGAAATAAAAATTACTTACACCACCAAGTACATTTCTTATGAATTGCATTGCCAACTGCTTAGATGATTTCTCTTCAGTCTAATGCTAGTCCCAGGAAAAGGAATATATATAAGGCAGAGTAGTCACTGCATGATTCTGATTCACTGCAGCAGCCAGTAACCCTGTTAACAACAAATAACTTAGGAGAAAAACATATAGCACAATGCTATAAATATTACCCTTTTCTTTTTTTTCTCAGGCACTTTTTTCACCCCAGAGAGTAGAAATAAGACTGAGGAGGCTGATCATATGATCCTGGGAGTTACTGAAATCATTGCTCTGATATGAACTGTCTCTGGAGGGATCCTAATGAACAGTACACACTGGTAACATTAGCAGCAATCATTAGCTTTTAGCCTAGATCATCAGTCTCAGCAAATGTGTGGTTTGCAGCATGCTTCATAGTTACTGCTGCTGTTCTCATATATGGATTGCTGCTAAAAATGATTTTTTTGTTCTGTCAATATTTTGATACAGTCAAAAGCAGATCAATTGATCAAAACTTCTGTTGACATCATTGGTGTGTGATAAGTTCCTTAATTCCTTTAACATGAAAACAATACATGGAAACAACAATATGGAAATGTACAAGCTTACAAGCTGATAGTGTTATGCAGCAAACGAATGAAGCAACTGAAAACAAAATCAACATTATAACACCAACATCTTCTAAGAAATCATTTGTGACCAATATTTTGTTATCTATACACCTACCTTTGTTATACGTACACCTACATAGGTATCTCACAGAATTCTAAAATAACTGTCTGGTGCATTGAAGGAATATGTGAGGAAAAGGTTGTTAGAGTGGCCAGGTACGCAAGTCTTCCCTAAAATGCACCTCTTCTGCAGAGAACAGATATGAGCATCCAGGACTACATGTATCTCTGCCTTGCTATAACTTCTCTAATATTTTATCTAAAGCATTATCAATTTAAGTAATGAGCTGAGTCTTTGCTGTACAAACCCCAAAGGAAAAAAGGAGGTTCTTGTCCAAAGAATATACAAACTAAACATTCAGAGTATGGCACTCATTCCACTGACTTCTTTAGGCACTGTTGTTGCTCACAACATCTGCAAAATAAAAAACTTATATTTAATTTCCTATGAATTTAAAAGGTTAATTTAAGATAATCTAATTTTTTAACCAAAACACACAAACTTCCCAGGTCAGTGGGTTAAATGCCACCCTAAGAGTACTACTGACTTGTAGATTGCATTTTGGTAGAAATATGCATTTTAACTCAAGTTGCTTTCTGGCTTCAATTCAATGAAAACGTTCCCAGGTTAACCCAATGATTTAGCTCAACTGGTCTTATTGCTGTTAACATACTAACATCAAGTGACATCAGACCTGGATATTACTTCTAAATCACAGAGTCATAATCCATTCTTTTATCCTGATTTGTAGTGGTTTCTTTAATGTAAAGGGGATGGAACAGAAGTACCTTACAATTGTTATTAATCAGACTTCTGAAAATAAAAACTTTTTGTGGTACTCTTTTAAGACACAGAAATAGGTGTAACAAGTTAATCAAAGTTCCTTATGTTCAGGTGTCAGGAAGTAAGACAATGGGCCAGGCCCTGGGCAGGTGTAGTGGGTTTATGTGGCAAGGTTTTGGTAGCAGGGGGCCATTGGGGTGGCTACTGTGAGAAGGATCTAGAAGCTGCCCCATGTTTAGTAAGGGCCCCACTGCTGACCAGAGCTGAGCCAATAAGTGATGTTGTTTGCGCCTCTGTGAGAGCATATTTAAGACAGGGAAAAAAAACTCTGTGCCACACAGCAGTTGGGAGAGTGAGAGGAGTGAGGAACAGCCTTGCAGGCACCAAGGTCAGTGAAGAAGGAGGGGGAGAGGTACTCCAGGTGCCGGAGCAGAAGTCCCCTGTGGCCTGTGGTGAGGACCATGGTGAAGCAGGCTGTCCCCCTGCAGCCCATGGAGTACCACAGTGGAGCAGGGTTCCACTGTGCAGCCCATGGAGGAGACCATGGTGGAGCAGGTGGACCTGCACCAACGGAGACTGCGGCCTGTGGAAGACCCTTGCTGGAGCAGATTCTGGGCCGGACCTGCAGCCTGTGGAGAGGAGACCACGCATGAGCAGGTGACCTGGCAGGAGCTGCTTCCTGTGGGGGTCCCAGGTTGGAGCAGTTTGCTCCTGAGGGATGGACCCCGTGGTATGGACCCATGTCTGGAGCAGTTCTTGAAGAGCTGCTGCCTGTGGGAAGCCCACACCAGATCAGTTCAGCAAGGACTGCATCCCGTGGGAGGGACCCCACAGCACAGGGGACGAGAGTGGCCAAGAAGGAGTGGCGGAGAAGAACTTCTATAAACTGACCATAACCCCCATTCCCCCGTTCCCCTGCGCTGCTCGGGGGGAGGAGGTGGAAGAGGGTGGATGGGGGGGGGAAGGTGCTTTTGGTTTCTTTGCTTTGTTTCTCACTTCTCTAGCTTGTTAGTAATTAGCAATAAATCTTATTATCTCCCTATGCTGAGTCTGTTTTGCCCATCACAATAATTACTGTGCAATCTCCTCGTCCTTATCTCAACCCCTGTGCCCCTTTCATTGTATTTTCTCCCTGCTCCTCTTTGAGGAGGGGGAGTGAGAGAGCGGTTGTGGTAGAGCTCAGTCGCCCACCTGAGTAAAACCATCACAGCAGGGGATCCAGGGGCTACTGGCGATGTAAGGCTGTTGGGCCTCACCCCTGCAGTACCCAGTCAGGTGACATGGCTCTGGGCTCTGCCACAGCAAGTGGGCTGTGTGGATGAGGCCTGGTTGAGAAGCCGTGTCAATGGAAAGGACATTGTTGGGCACAGATAGGTCATGACAGTTTTAGGTTATCTCAGTAGGAATAAGATCCTCCTTAATGGAGTGTTTTCTTTTTTGTTTGTTTGTTTTTCATAGCTAGTGTGCACTGACTTCACTATTTTCCCTCCTTTAAAAGCCCACATCCCCAAATCCTCTATGTTTCCCTAAGCAGGTGGTCAAATGATGCAGCTATCTCAGGTAATAGCAATGCCAATGCCTTGCATGCCACCACAGAGCCATAGTTTCTACACTTAGTTTCTACACTGTGCTTCCTTCACTGTGCAGTAAATGAGAAGCAGCCAACTTCTTCTGGTAGAAGCCTTCTTCCTGGCTGGACTGAAAAAGATGGAGAGGACCTTGTATAGAAGCTTTTACTCTTAATGTCATTCGGTCACACTCAGTTTTGATCGAGGATATTTACTGTCTGTCCTGGCTAGCAGTGAAATGTGACACTTCACAGAAGCCATGTATCAAAAGATGACTTGGAAATCCTAATTCATTAATTAGAAGTGTTAACAAACAACAAGAAGTGAGAAATTCATTCTCTGTGTCAATGTATATTGCATAAGTGTAAAATGAAGGCTACTTTTGTTGGATGTTCATCACACTGTATGGCTGGCCACTTATAAACTCCACTAAACCCAGATAGGCATCTATTCCCTTGGTAGTATCTTTGAACGCTGAAACAAATGACAAATGCTTCATAAGAGATGCAGGGAACATTATTATTATTATTATTTATTTCAAGACTTTCTTTTTTCTTTTTCTTTTTTTTTTCTGGATAGTATATTACTTTCCGGGGGGAAAGAAGTGAAGCATTCCATTTAGAAAAAGTGTTTGGAAGATAAACAGCCACATTTTTCCTTCTAATTAAGTATTCCCATGAGGTAGAATAGCATATATTCAAAAAAGAGAATGCTGCTTCTATTTTTGCCTGTGACTTGGGTGGTCCAATGGTTAATGCAACTGGCCTTTCTCCTCTGAATGCTTTGATTTTAATATTAGCTTTGGGCACAACAGCATATGTTGAGTATGACTGATTCATCCTACTTGTCCTGATTTGTTTTATAAAACCTCTGTACAATATTTGATTTAATACACTGGGGAAATTTGGAAACCAAAGGAAAATATCTGGACATAACTGTTTTTGCATTAATTAATTTTACCAATATAAAGAAAATTTAAATTGGTACTTAATATTGCTCATATGCCATTTGTCACCATGCTTGCTACAGCTGCTGTAAAATTTCCATTAAGTTTTACATAAGTTAGCAATTTTGTCATCCTTGCTTTTCTCAAGAAAATGCATGACTGTTTCTTCTCACTTCTCCTTATATGTAGACATAAACATAGTTCTAATATATGTAGAAGTCAAGATGAGGGAAGATAGATGTATTTTCTGTGAAGAAGAGAGCCTTTTTAGAGAGAGCCTTTTTTTCTCAACTAAAGTATTTGTAAAAGAAAAAAAAATGTTGCATTTAGGCAACTAGAGAATCAAAGAGTGGTTTAGATTGGAAGGGACCTTAAAGATCATCTAGTTCCAATGCTCCTGCCTTGGGCAGGGATGCATTACATGAGATCAGTTTGCCCAAAGCCCCGTCCATCCTGGTCTGTCCCCTAAAAAAGTCTTCTAAAACGGGTTTATGCCAAAGAAAAATTTAGTACCCTCCAGCCCTGTGCTAGTCAGGCCTGGTGTACCTCAGGGGTCTGTCCTGAGACTGGTACTGTTTAATATCTTTATCAGTGACATAAACAGTGGGATTGTGTGCAATCTCAGCAAGTTTGCAGATGACACCAAGCTGAGTGGTGCAACTGATACAAAAGGAAGAAGGGATGCCATCCAAAGTGACCTGGACAAGCTTGAGAAGTGGGCCCACATGAACCTAACAAGGTTCAATAAGCCCAAGTTCAAGGTGCTGCACCTGGGCAGGAACAATCCCAGACATGAGCACAGACTGGGAGAACTCACTGAGAGCAGCCTTGCAGAGAAAGACTTGGGGGTTCTAATGCATCAAAAACTCTACATGAGCTGACATTGCATGCTTGCAGCCTAGGCGGCCAACTGCATCCTGGGCTGCATCAAAAGAGGAGTGGCCAGCAGGTCAAGCGGGGGGATTGTCCCCCACTACTCTCCCCTTTTGTGCACCCACTTGGAGTACTGTGTCCAGGTCTGGGGCCCCCAGCACAAGAAGGATGTGGGGTTCTTAGAATGGGTTCAGACGAGGGCCACAAGGTGATCAGAAGACTGGAGCACCTCTCCTGTGAAGAAAGGCTGAGAAAGTTGGGGCTGTTCAGCCTACAGAAGAGAAGTCTCCGGGGTGACTTCATTGCAACCTTTCAGTATTTGAAGGGGACTTAAAAAAAAGATGGAGAACAACTTTTTTTCTCAATCAGATACTGACAGGATGAAGGAGAATGGTTTTAAACTGAGAGGGGAGATTTAGATTAGAGGTTAGGAGGAAATTCTTCACTCAGGGAGTGGTGAGGCACTGGAACAGGTTGCCCAGAGAGGTTGTGGATGCCCCATCCCTGGAGGTGTTCAAGACCAGGTTGGATGAGGCCCTGAGCAACCTGATCTAGTGGGTGGTGTCCCTGCCTATAGCAGGGGGTTTGGATCTAGATGGTATCTGAGGTCCCTTCCAACCCAGGCCATTCTATGATTCTATGATTTACAGTCTTCTGTATTGCATGGTGTAATCATGCTACCTCCACTTGCACAAAGACTGCCTGTATTTCCAGCTGTCAGTCATGATGATCATTTTGTTGCAAGTTTTAAACATCAACTTGGACATCCCATGAGAACTGCAAGTTCTAGCATGAAATACATATGAAACTTGTCATGGTCTTTCAGCTATTCTGTGAAACAAAAGGAAGAGAAGGCCACAAAAACAGTAAGGGAAAGAACTGCCAATGGAGGAAGGGGGAGAGAGAGAGAGAAAGACAGAGGGACAGACATTAGTCAAAACTGTTATTTTTTCCATCTGCTAACGTTACTAATGCCAGCAGTATTTTAAAATCTGACTGGTATATTTATAGAAGCTAAAAGATTGCAGGACTGCAGTTTCCATTGAGAATGGAAAACGGCAATAGTAGAGCTAATATTCAACTGGCTTTGTTTGAAGCAAGTTGAGCTAAAATTAAGATTAATCTCTTCAAAAGAAGCTATTAAGGTAGTCACATGCTGAGTTCCAAAAGGAAAGTTCTCCTTTGAATTCTCTAGACTAGAGAGTAAGTATCTCCATGATTGGATTCAAAAGTGTTTGTGTTGAACAGAAAGAGTAGTGAAGGACTGGGAAGTATCAGATCCAGAAGTGCAAATTTTTGGCTGTTCATAAGAACACAGTGTAAGAAGACTGATGAAGGATACACTTCTCTACTTGTGATCACACTTCTCCCAGAACTTTCCAGTCACGAATGTAGTGTGATATTGATCTGCACACTTAACATCCAGATGAGAGCTTTAGAAAAGACCTTGTGTCATCAGCCAGATAGTCTCCCTGTTACTCCACTAAGAGCAAATGAGAGCAACTCTCATTTCTTACCACGAAGCACATTGGGAGAAAATGAATATTTACGTTACATTAAATACAAACACTATACACTTACATTATAGAATGCAAAGCACAGACTGAAACTGTAGTTATCTCACCTCTAACCTAATGAAAGCAGAACTTCTATATTTGAGAGCTTAAAGTGAGTTAAAGGTAACTTGACTTTCAAGTACTGAGCAACTGTAATTCTCACCTGTTTCAACTGCCTGCCTTCAGAAAGTCAACTAGTATGCAGATGATATTGTACTCTAGACACAAAAATGCATCATCTATAAATCGTAGTACTCTAGTATTGCAGAAAACAAACAAACAAACAAAAACCAAACTTGTTCAGTAGGGGGGTGCAGAAAATCTGCCTTTCTTATTAAATTCACAGAGCTGTTTTGGGGTGTTGGTGCATTCTTGCAGAATTATGTTAGAGAAAGAGAAATGAACTTTCTTAACTCAAATTAAATAGCTCTTGCCTTGTCCTGAAGTACTTCTCAGTATTAATATACCATTGCATACTCTTACATATTTCTGTCTAAGCACCTACAGTTTCATTCTTGAATTCAGAAGTAATGTCGGTCATTAATTGCCCTCATCCTCTCAACACATCCATGAGGCAAAAAAAAATGTAACCTTTGTTTTCCCATTGGAACAAAGACACCACAAACTCTGCTCAAGACCTCTCATTCTCTGGGAATAAGCTATTGTCATATCTTTGAAGATTATGGCTTAAGAAAAATAATACCCAGTATTGCAGAATTACCTCTGAGATGTCCTGCTGCCCAGCAAAATTCATACTTCACATCCAGTAACAAGAGATCCAAACAATGTATCTGCATGTGTACGTATCTGCCACCAGGATCCACAGATTATATTTAGATAGGCAGAGACACCACCGCCTCCACCAGGCAGAGTTGATCCTAAGTCTCATTCCCAAAGGCAAAGGGTTTCTCAGCCATGACTGACACACACAAATCACTAAGCCAAGACAGCCTGAACACAGAGACTCTTCCCAATTCAAATGGCTCATTATAGGCTAAGAAAAGATTATTTTCAAGTCTCTGCTTAGCTTTCCAAGGATCTCAGATTCAAAACCAAGTCTTTAATCTCCAAGAACTGAGATTTCTGATACAGTCTGGTCAAGCTCATTGCTGAAGCACCCATAGAAATACATACTTTCCCAGTTTTTCCTGAATGCAAGGAATTCCACATACAACAACAGTGATACCAACTGTCTTTGCTAGCTACTTAGTCAATTCTCTTCTGGCCTAAGCATTGCCTGTGTCCAACCACTACTCTGATTAAGAATTTTGGACCAGTTATTTTCTTTCTGTTTGAATCTCTGCCTATTTTCCCGTGAGACTGTTGCAACATAAAGTCAAATTCCAATTTCAAAATGAGCCGGATTCTTGGTCCTAGATGTGATTTTCTTGCCAATGCAAACAGACTTTGGGGGAAAGGTAGCCTCATGCTGCAGAAAGTCACCACTAACTCTTGCTAACACATAGTACAGGTAATGTCAAAATATCCAACAGTTACTAATCTGGTTCCCTATTAATGCACACAGTGGTTAAAAACTGGACACTGTAGTTGCTTTTTTCTTTACAAACACTTGGAGTGTTTCTACAGATTTAACTACTGAGGCTGCACTAAATTAGTGATGTCTTTTCCCATGCAATGTTTCAATTTATCTGCCCTTCTGTCAAATGTATTGACAAAGTAATGCAAGATCCTACTTAGTATGGGGAAGACATGCACACGCACACATACACCCACTGATTACATTTTCATATCCAAAGTGTAGAGCAGATGTAGAATCCTTCCCCTACCCCAGTACATACATGTGAAGGAAAATCCATTGTTCTTTAAATCTTACGTTTCTTATGCACTTTGAAACCTTCACTCTAGGTTTTATTTTTAAATTAAACAAAATCAATTTAAACATGGCATTTGTTTAAAGATCATAATGCACATCTAGCAGTAGGATGTCATCAATGTGACAGTTTCTTCTCCAATTATTTCCTAGGCCAATCTGTTTTATAATAAATTAGACTGGCTCATACCTATCAGCTGACTAGCTGATCAGTTGAACGTGGTTTCAAATGAGCCAGAACTGGACAAGAACTTGCAGGAAATAAGGCAATCATATTGAAATGAACATGTTTCTGAAAAAGTAAGAATTTTTGCTACGTGGTTTCCAAATAACTGTTTTGCTTTTAAACTTGTTTAGATTTAAAATGAAATGAGTTAAATGTAACTCCATGCAAGCAAAAATAAAATTATTTGGTTCTGGACACATAAAATGGTTGATGAATCTTTTGGTTCAAATGAATGCTTTTTTGTTTTGGTTTTTCTTTTGTTCACCACTGTTTTTGGAGGACAATAACTTTTAATACATAAAACAATAGTTAAGTTGAAAAGTAAAAGAAAATCTTTAGTATATATTTCATTCTTCTTTTTACAATGAGCAATTTTCTATTAGCTTCCAGAGAATGAAAAGAAAAAAAAAAAAAAAAATACACAGGAAACACCTTATGAAATGAATTATTCTACCACAAAGGGTAATGGAAAAACAACCCAGTGTGTGTTCAACTCTTGTGAAAGGATGTGAAAACAAAACAATACAGCTACAGGTGTTCTTTATGTATCTACACATGAACAATTTTATAAAGGGAGCGCTTCTAATTTGATTCAGACCTGGAAAACACTCCACATACAGACAGACTTCAAACAGCAGGCCAGAATCTTAAAGGGGAGAATCTAACTAGAATAGATTTAAAAGACCATTACTTTTCCATTCAAACTATATTTTATTTATCTGTATAAGGTATAGCAAAACAAACAGTTACTTGTAACAGATTTGGGTCACTTATAATAGAAGAGCTTTTGACTAGAAGCCACTATGTGAAATGACAGAAAATAAAGGTTTATAATACAAAAACAGAATTTATTTTGGGCATATTTATTTAAATTGTTATATAGGAATAACTTTATATAATAAGACATTTTAGTGGATTTTTCTTCTCTTTCCTCCTATGTCTATTCCAAGCTATGTTCATACTTCTTTTGATGTTCATACTTCAATTTCCACACTCTTCATGGGATGAAAAATGCTTTATGTACAAAATCATCCTCTGAAAGGCACCTCAATCAACATCACACCTTTGTGTTTATTTGTAGGATGTCACTTGCACAAATGGAAGTGAGAACAGGGAATTTACAGTGAACACAACTCATCAAGAATAATAATTATAAAAGTGAAAAATAAAGAGTCCGGTATATCAAAGTTTCTTCCGTAGTGCATTTATAACCAACCAATATCCTCTCGCAGTCTTTCTGTAAGTAAGAACTGTATCCTTCCCAGAGTTTGTAAGCCATACAATTACAGCTAACCACGCTCAAAGGCATTTCCTGAGCTATTTTATAATGTGGCATGACTTTTCTCCTCTGTGAACAGTCACTGGACGCATAAATTATTCCATTTGGCAAGACAGTATTTCCAGTTCTTGATAATTATGTTTGTAACTATCTTCCAGAAAAGTTGCCACTTGTTTACATATCCACATTCAGTTCCTTTGCTAATGATCTTCCATCCAAATCACAAGGTTCACAGATGAAAACCTCAAGTGTCCTGAATAAAAACTCAAGAGATATCACCTCCCCCATAGTTAATGTTGTACTGTGTGTACATACACTTACATACAGGTTTACAAAACGTAGTTTACCAAACAGGTTTACCCATGGGAAAGTAACTTTTTTCTCTCTTGCAGCTAAGGGGTCCATTTGCTCAGAGACTCCCGTTTCTGAGAATTGCCTGTGAATTCCAAGATGATGACACCTGATGGTAGTAGAGAGCTTTGCACCAGCAACACCAATGGCCAAGCTCAGAAGCACTATTTTTGGCAGAAGTAAGCAGCTGTTTGTTCACAGAAGCACTGCCTCTATCTCAGCATCTTGCAGGTTCCATTTTTGCAGATCTGAAATCTTTATGTTGAGTTTCTCTTTTTGTCCTCCTTTCTTAGTTTTTCTTTGGAAGAAGTAAATGGGAAAAAGAAAGCCGAAGGGAACAACTTACGCCAGGATATCACTTCTCTTACTGCACCATACTACCAATGTTATCATGGCACATGTTAACATGACTGGGATCAAGATCAGAGTTATGAGAATTTCATCTGGTGGATCTTCCCAGAGAACCTCTTCTGAAGTACAGTTTGAAAAAAATTTTTTATGAATTCTAGTGATAAATCCCTCTACAAGGGGGTTTGGCCAAAAGCAACTTGCGTAGAAGGCTTCATGTTCTGTACACTGGGTAAAGATATCGTAATACCTAGGAAAAGAAGAAAATGAAGAGAAGTTTAAATATAACACATATGTATATTATACTTACAGAAACCAAAAATGGGTGTGATCTGTAAGGTTGGGTCTATCATGTAGATATTCTGAAGGAACTTTAATGGAAGCTGTGGGTATCAAACACAACATAATGAGTCAGAGGGAGAACTGATTTCATATGAAATACTGAGCTTTTGGGTACAGTTACTATAGCCAGGACCTCCCAAACCATTTAAGCACTGCAAAATTAGAATCCCTCAGTAGAGACATCTACAGTATCATTAAAAAACATGCATGCAAATGTGGCATGAACAGGACTTTTTGAGCAAAATATGCATAATTCGTGCCTCATCCATCATTAGATAAGAGTTTGTGGCAACAGTGATGATATGATGTTGGAACTGAGCTACAGCATACATTACTGTGTAATAATTTCAGTTCTGTTGCACCCCAAGGCAGCAAGAAGACAATGGGAAAATAAACACAGAAAAGTCAGCTTTTGACAACCTTTATCTTTGACAACCTTCTCAACTCCAGCAAATACCCAACAGGGGGAAAAAAAAAATCATTCCTATTTGTGTATGTTTTCAATACTCATGAATGATTGGGAGCCTCTTGTAAGGACAAACTTATCTGTACAGGGATAACTCGTATTTATGAGAATTGGCTCCCCCTCATAATAATAATAAAACAAACAATAAGCCCTAATGAATAACTGGATGGGTTTTGTGGTGTTATCATAAGCCAAAAAAAAACAGGAAGCAAATAGAGTATGGGAGAATAGATCAGAAATTAAGAAGATGAAGAACTTCTGGTCATTACGTGAATAGGGGAAGAAATAAGGAAGCTGAATTATTGTCTGTTGCATTTATATATATATCTTTCAGTCTTATGTGACTCAGTAAACTCACTTCAAAGAGAAAGAAAAAATAGAAAGAACAAGAAACCACAGGATACCTCAAGGGATAACATTCTGTATTATTATTTGAAAGCCCTACCTCCCTTTCAGTATGCTTAAATAAGGTAACTCCTGATGAATGACTCTTTCTTACATTGAGTATCATCGGGGACAGATGTTGACTCAATCCTTTGCTATGAAGTCACGGAGGAGAGATACTCAGTGTCTAGGTCAAGACTGAAGACTCCTGTCTCTCAGGAGAAAGGGGTCTGCCTGCCCTTGCTACAAGGGTACAGGCTGGGAATACAGGCTACAGTAATGTTCTCAGAGAAGGAAAAGAGGCCTCACAGCAGGTTTCTTCTGCAGCCCCATTTTCATTCTTGGGGAGTTTAAGTTTATATTGGGATAATCTCACAAGTCCACAACTTGATGCTCTGTCACGCAGTTGCATACAGACACAATGTATGCATATTTTTAAGCAAAGCAACTAGAAAGGAAGCTTTTGTGACAAGGTCAACAGCCACAGCCAAAAAGAAAAACAGGAAATAAGCTAAAAATAAAACACAAATATTAGCTGTTTGTTATTTTATTAGTGCCATTCTTCCATGTGACCCCAATGCATCCATTCTCTTTGTTCTTGGACTAAATTAGAATCTGAAGATGTCTAGTTGAGTATGGAAGAGACAGTCCCAGAGGACCTGAAATAAAATACATCTAAGGGCATGTCTATGAGGATTGACGGACTACAGTGCCAACATGGCAGAGCTAGCACTGAGTTGCCCAGACAGGTCAATGTTCTGTCTAGCACAGACACCTGGCAGGACTCCAGAGTGCTAGGCTCTGTTCCAGCCCTGTTCTGTGCCATGCTCTCGCAAGCAAGCCTGTTCCACAAAAGCTGCTCCAGCTCCCACAGCCACCTCAGTTTGCCTGTCTGCTTGTGCAGAGTAACAAAAACAACAAATCCAGATAACCTGCAGACTTCATAGAAATGGACCCTAAACCGAAAGATTTCATGATGCTTTTTTTTTTTTTTTTTTTCTGGATGGTCATAAAGTTGTATAGGAAGTTCACTATTCTTCCACAAATTCTTTGTTCAAATGTTGGTTTTTGTTTTTTTGTGGTTTTTTTTTGTGTGTTTTTTTGGTTTGTTTTTTCTTAAACGCTAGATGGTGTAATCAAAAATATTTCCCACTGATTTTGCTCTTCAAGCCCAAACATAGCCAGAAAAATCTGGTGAAATGGTGCTAAAAGGCCAGATAAAAATAAATAGGGAGTTACATTATATTGAAAGTCTGATTCCGTAAGAGACAAAATAGAATATAAACATCATCTTAATAGTTTGAATTCCTCACAACTTTCTCTTAATACTCTCTCTTAAAACAAAAAGGTTACCTGCACTGTAACTCTTTTTCCTTTCCATTGTAGAATGTAAATAAGACAAAAATTCAACAATTTGAGAACTATGTGTCTAACACTAAAGCCCAATTCACTCAAATGTTGGTGCAATTTAGCAATTCAGAGTTTATACACTGCAACAGAAAGCTCACATTTTAACAAAAAATTCTCTGTATGGTACTGTGTAACAGCTGCTTTAGAGGGGAGCAACTGAATTCTAATTACAATAATGTGGGAGTTTTGTAGTTGATAAATTGATTGCAAGTATTCTTTTTGTTTGTTTGTTTTTAAGAGGAGGTAGTGTTTAATAAATATTTAATGCAAAATTTATTTTCCTATGCTTCATTGTCTTACGCTTTATGTAATGCCCTCTATTCGAATTGTAAAGGCTAGAGTAGGAAAAACTTTCCTTCTGTAAAATAAAATGCCTATCACAATGAAATCCTGGCCTGATGAGGTACTTCAACACAAATGCATAAAAATTACACACTTTGTGAAAGGAAAAGAAAAATGCAATTTTCTACTTATTCCCAGAACAAGTAATTAGAAAGCAGTACAGTAGGACAAGCTCCAATACTTCACATCTCGGATTATAAAGATGTGTGGGAAGGTTATTATTCTCTGCTGAGCCACATTTTCATCTCTTTCAGGCTAGCCACAAAGACCCTCATTAGTTAATACTCAGAAAAGGTATATTCACTGGGAGCCATATCACAAGCTTTGTGACTAGTGGGTTGAAAAATGAATATAGGCATGAGTTTCAGCTCAGTTTACTAGGCCACTACCAAAGAACAAAAACTAAGCATAGTCTGAGCACTGTAATTCATATAAAGATATGTTTTCCACTGGTATGCTCAGGAGAATCACTGTAAATTTTATTAAGGAACCAACTACTTGGTCATAACGCATATTATTTAAAATACTCACTTTCAAAGAAAAAAAAAAAAAAAACTTAAATGCTCTTTGAAGCACTCTCTGAGCTGTAACACAACTGTCTAAAATATTTTAAATATTCTAGAACAATACTATAATTTTCAGAGTGCAAATACTTTTTCCCTAGTACTTTATGTTTCCACTTAAACAGATAGTAAAAATCACATGGTTAGTTTTTTGTAAATATATATATATATTTATAACCAAGATATATATATCTATACTTAGAACCAAGAACCTGGACAATGGTTATTTATTATCAGGGATGCTAACACACACATGTGCCTTAATGGGACAGTGTGTCATGGATTACCCATTCACACCATTTAAATAGACATCTGGATATATCGCATCTCGCCCATCTCACGGTATGTAGTCACCTACCACTCAGGAAACTGCAAAGTGGAGGGTTTGAATCTTACCCACATTTTCCCACATCCCTAGGGAGGAAAATGGTGAATTCTTTCTCCTTTTTCCTCAAGCTCCCTGCACAGAAAAACTACAACTCCCTCCTTCAAATTTCTATTAACAGTGAGGCCAAGAAACCAAATAGATTGCTTCATTAAGAGCTTCCACAAATAAGCACTTTCCAGTGAAAAACAGTTCTTTCAAAAAATCCCAAAATAATGCAGAGTACCATATATCATGTTATTCAAAATAAGGCTTTTGAAGGCCACTGGCAGTAGACCACTGGCAGTTCCAGTAAGAGAATGCCTCCTATCCAGCACTCACGGACAGACCACCCTTGAGACTCTCTGCACACATGCAGACAGGGATGTTTTGCTATTGCTTAATGAGATGGATCAGGAATTAAGGGGAAAAAAAAAAAAAAAAGCATCACAGTTACACTATCCCATTTTACATAAATCAGCTGCATTATTAGTGATATAATGCAATGATGGAAAGGTCTTGCTGTCAAACAAACAGGTACACATAATATGAGTTATTTTTTGTTATTTTGAGTCTACTGAGTATTCAGAAAATATGGGGAAATTCTATGTAGCATAATTAAGTCTTGGCACAAATCAGGCAATAAATACTTCAGGGGCACTCATTTCTGCTACTCCACAATCCTGATTAAGAGTTTAGAATCACTATTCCAGGGTACTACTAATTATATGGCACATTTCAGTAAATAAAGATGTTTTAAGCATCTTATTTTTTTAAAGATTCAACCAAGAAATTTTCTTAGACATAAATCACATGCTTCATTATAGTTCAGACTGAATGATCATCCTTGTCATAACTTCCATCCAGACTGGAATGAGAAATTTTGAAATAATAATTATAAATAACATACAATGAGAAAGGCTCTTCTTGCATCATTTCCAGTTGAAGTGGAGGCAGAAAATACCAAACAACAACAACACCCCTCCCCCCCCCCGTATCTTGTATGATATCTAGCAAGATTTTATATAATTTAAGTGTGTAAATGTCTGGATGAATTTCAAATAATATTCCAAACCTTAAGATAATTATCTGCTGAGGTTTCACTATTACATTTAAAAGAAAGCCTTAGTATTATCAGCTATGAACCTACAAGTACAGTGGAATGCTTCTGAGATTTTTTCATTTAACATATCAGGCAGATTTGTTACTATATCTCACCATTCCTTTACTAAGACAGCTGCCAAGAGGAGTGTTCTTGCAGAAACACTTGAACTTCCTAATCAGATTTGCTGTTGTGCATTTCTAGTACAGAATTCAGCCAAAAGAAAATAGTACATCACAAAATGTAAGGAAGGAAATGAATGCGGAAAAAAAAAATCTTGCTGGTTTAATGACAATATCATGAAGTATAGTTTACACTCATGCCACTGAATAATGGACAGATTTACTCACTTGGCTTGAAAATAATAAATACATGATGTCCTTTCAAACAATTACAGATCTCCATTCTTGGCTTCAAATCAACAGCTGGCCAGAAAATGAAAAATGGCTGAATAAATCTAACAGAAAGCCCCCAAATACATAACTATTATTAAATGTTTGTTAATTTCCTAAACATATAGCAAGAAAAGATAAATGTAAAGGGTAACTGTAGATATCAAAAGATAAATGTAAAGAGTAACTGTATATTATATATACATAATATTAATCTCCAATAGGCAACAGAAGCTACTGTATTAAGCAATTCTAGAACAGGGAGGGAAATACAGCCTGACACCAGGTACTACACTATAAAAATCAGAGGTTTAGGAGCACTGGAATTTTACCAAGGCAGAAGCTACTACTAGGAAGTGGACTTTGCCTTCCAGCACTCCTGAGCTATATTTTAACAATTACTTAGTTGTAAATACAATCCATTTTGGGGGAACACCAGTTTAGAGGGGGGGGGGCATTCCCTGAAACCAACATTATACAATGGCAACAGGAGCCAGTCCCATAACTCCTGTGTATTAGGCAAATTCAAAACACTAGGTGGATGGAAATCCTAATCCTGCAAAAACTTAAGCGTATGTATATAACATCATAAATGCACCTCACTACCCAAGTAGACATTGCCATCAGTGACAGTGTGTGAAAAAAGGATGTACTTAATATACTGAAGATTCCACACTGGTTCTCAGATGCTGTCAGTCGCCTCATGAATTCCTACCTCTGTGGCAGAGAGAGAAACAGAGATAAAGGGAAGGCACTGGGCAGGTTAAGGGAAAATGCTATGCATGGATCTGGCATCATGGGATTCAAACACCAAACTGCTTTTCAAACTGGCTTGCAAAGATTTATTTGTGTACTGTATCTTCCAGATAGTTTGGTTTGATCCTAGAAATTATTACAACATTGCAGTGTCACTCTGCTCTGTGCAGTGATCTAGCTCAAGAACGATGTCTTTAATGCAGTCAAAACCTTTATTTACTATCCTATTCCATGAGCAACAAGTTATGAAGAAGGCAGAACTACTCCAAATAAATCCTTCTAGAGCTAGCTTTCAGAGGAAATATGTATGTAGCAATGAACACATACACGCTATTTTAGTGTGCTCAGTATTTACAGGAGGAACATAAAAAATGTGTACTTTTCATGTTCATTACAACAAAATTCTGCTGGCAATGAGATTTTATGCATATAGACATTTATACGCTTATACATACAACTGAACTTCAGGGGCCATGGAAAGCTAAACAATCGTCTACCACATTCTGTTGAAAAAAAAATGCTTCTTGATTTTTGCGAACATTAATGGCAGTTATCACTGTGGTGAACATGGGTGCTATTGGAATTTGCCAAGGTGAGGCAAATCCCTTCATCAGTTCAACGCAACAGATATTAAGCTGCTATATTAATATTAACTGGACACTACATTTCTGGCTTAGAATTGTATGTTGCTGTAAAAATAGGATCATTTGTGAGTCACTGATTTTAAACCACTGCTCAGTTTATAAAGTTGAATTACAACTTCGGTGATAGAGCAGCTGATAAAAACCTAGTTACAACTAGCAGGTCATTTCTGTGTAAACTCTCGAGACATACCAAAGTTGTTTGCTAAAAAGCTCCTCAGTAAACAGATGTCCTCAGATTTGCAGCAGCAGCCGTGCTAACTCAATTCAAAATGAACTTAACGTGTAACATTGCAAACAGAACCAAAGACTGGGTCCAGTACTATTTTAGGAAGTCTAATGCCTGTTCTGTGCCCTGATGCAACACCAGCAGATACTGTAGTAACACTGACATTTGATGGAAAACAGAGGGACAGGAAGGGTCATTTGTTATTCATTTTATGTTGTGAGCGGAGTTAAAGCATGTAGTCTGTATATGGAGGGACATGAGCCATTATGGGAAATACAGTAAGTTGTTTAAAGACAGATTTTTACCACTGTTGAAATCCCTATGGTCACTAAAAGCCCCTGAAACTGTGTGTTATTCTGCAGTAAACAGATGACTTGATACACATGAATTCCCTGTGAAGTATATGCAAGTCCTGTTTTTTCCCTCTTCTCTTGGTGCTACTAAAGTGTCTGTACCTGAACTGCAGCTACAATCATTCCAAAATTATTTGGGAATTCAGATTGTATTACCAAAAAGCAAGGGTAGTTTAACTTTGCAGAGGTAACAAGTTTTCTATGCTCTGTTGTACTCCTCCCACTCCAGCACCATGATCTGCACTTTTCAGGAATCAGTTTCTGAGCCACTGCACTGTGCAGCACCACGCTAGAACACCATGAGGAACTGCGGTGGCTTGCCCTGCAGACACTCAAGAAAGGGAGGTACTGCCAACACAGTCTGGGCTCTTCAGTTATACATCTCTGTTCCTTCTTTGTCCCTCTGTAAAATGAAGCTAAAGTAGCATTGTCTAACCTCACAAAAATACTGTGCTCTAAGAGACAATGCAGACTCTAATGACTACCTTAATAGGGACCATATGAGTCATATGCAAATAGCTGCACTCAGTTTAGAAGTCCAAAAACTTCCCAAGTACATAACAACAATCCCTGTATTAGATTGCCATGCAAGTATTAAAATTAAGCTACAGTAGCTGTATGTTTCTCATTCTCAATTCTGTTTGCTGTGCTGCTGCAACTGTAGGTAATAGGTTATGCAAAGAAAATAAAGCCATCCCTTTATATTTTCTGCTATAAAACAGCCAAAAAAAATGTGGCATATTTTCAGCATCACCTCACAATTTCTTCATTCAAAAAGCCACACAAGTAAGCATCCCTGCAGTGATAATGAGAGACCAGATAGTACTGAAAAAATGAGTAAGCCAATAAAACCATTTTGGACGACTGTATAGTTTTGGTTTGAAAGTCAGAAAGCAGTTATGAAATGCTAGCTAAAATAAATCAACTGGTTTCTAAATATGGGATTGTAACACAAAAAAAAAACATGTAAGACTGCTACCTCAGACACCGACTTTTGCACTGAAACGTCCAAACATTTAAATGGTTTCTATTTTTTTAATTAATGGTTATATGAAAAAAAAAAATAGAATGGCTAATAATGCCTATGTTTCATCCAATACCTTACACTCATTTATTTACACGGGAAGCAAATGTTCTCTTTGCCTTATAGATGACAAAACTCAACTGTAATGCAGATCCACAATTTGCCTGCAGCAAAGTAGTTCATAGAGATAGAACATGAGTCTCCCAGGCCCTAGATACAACCCAAGCTGCTTACTAGGACTGTAAAAATCTGGAGAGGCTGAAGTGCCCAAATCCAACTCAGAAACCAAGGCAAGAACAGAGACTATACCTACATAAACTGGTGAGGCTGCTCCTGTTACTAAATACCAAATATCCTATCATTGCTAATAAATCTGCATCTATACTCCATAAGAAAAAAAAAAAAAAAAAAAAAAAAGAAAAAAAAATGAATATTCATCTTCCACTCAATTTTGAAGTCCATTTTAAGATTTTAATATGATAGGACAAGTTTTCTATATAGTTCCTATATAGTTTCTATATAGTTTCTATATAGCATAGTTGATACTAATTTGGGAGACTCAGCACTGCAGTCAAGATGCATGAAGACGCCATTATTTATTACCACTTTTAAAAGGTAAGTAAGGAAACTATGAAGGCCCAAGGGGTCAAGGTTTCTGGTTCCTGCCTAATGAAAAACAAACTTTGATTATTCTCCTCTAACAGCAACTGGGGTACTAAACAACTCTCTCCTTGTGAAATTCCCACTAATTAAGCTCCTCCTACAACCTTTCCCTCAGTGAAAGCAATCTCTTTTAAGTAGCTGCCCACTTTTGTGAAACTTATAGAAACTTCATGTCTTAAGCTTACCTTTACTCTTCCAAATGTTGTTAAAGTCAGCTAAGGGGCTCAACAGCTATTAAGAGGGACTAGCACACTGACACACACAGAACATGACTACGTGTGACTTAATTCCTCAAGAAACCAGGCAGTTGCCAGAAAATTGCCTGTTTTTCAGAAGAAGTGGAGCTCTAGAAGAGCTCGATCTTCAGTCTTTGCACTTACTCAGATAACAGAGCACCAGGTCCTCTACAATCTGACAGAGGGGAAAGGATGTCCTGAACTTCTTTCTGTTCTTTCCTCTGTGTCTGACTGATATGCATAGAAAAGGAAAATGCTGTCCATGCTGAACTCAGGGACAGAAAGCAAAGTACAAAGTTACACCTGATCATTTTTCTCAGGACATAAATAAAAGTGCAACAATATGAAAGAGATCCATCAGTGACTGAGACCTGAAGCTGCTTGCTTACAAATAAGGACTATATGAACCACCATCTTTAATTCACAATATTTACCTGGTATGCAAGATACCCTGTACCTCAGTCCTGAGCAAATGCAAGAGGCTCTTTTTCCAAAGAGTTCATGGAGTTAAGTTCCCTTTACATCCATGTTGCTGAAGATTGCATAACAGTTCCCAGGCTAAAGAATACTTACTTACAAATTAATTCTGCAGAGTTATAAACGTCCTATCTCACTTTGTTTCAACAAAAAGCAGACCTCAGCACCCCGGCCAGATGAGCCCCCAGACAAGCTTCAACAGAGCCCTGATAAAGGGCTATCATCAAAGAAAGCTTCTGGAGCATTGCACAGCAAGTGAACCACAACAACAGAAATCAGACACAAAATGGAGGTGGAACTCATTACATCTTACTTTGATCTTGCTTCATTTCCCTGCAAATGTATTGAGTTTGTATTTTCCACCCAATGATCAAAACCCTGCCTAGATTCAGCAAGTCACTTGCCAATTTTACGTTTTGCACAATTCCAGCAAAGCTCACTACAGGAAATTTATGTTACATCAACTTGCATATCCTAACAACTTGAAATCATACTTTTGAGATATGCTGCAAACAAGTCAGTAAATGTGATAAAACAGTAAAACAGATTTAAGGATTCATAATACTTTTGCAACTACTTTAAACTTGAGTTTCACACCTGTTGTTTCTCCCTTCCATAATTTCTCATTAAAACAATGACCTCATGAAAGATCTTTGATGTTTGGAAAAAACATACATTTCATAACAGAAAATTTCATATCAGGAAATAAACAGTTCCATTTATCTATAGACCAGTTAAGCTCAGCTACACCAAAAGAAATCTCAAGTGTTTCTTATGTTCATGGAATTGGGAATGTTCTTATAAGACCCAATAGCATTTATGTGTCTTAAAGATGCTGATCTTTCAGAGTAAGCTCAGGAGACAGACTCCAGTTTAAAATACAATTTTTTTCTCCTGGCAGTACTTTTGCAGAAGGCTTGCCATCACCCATGGAGTCTTGTCACCACACACTCATCTGTGACCACCTGCCACCTCTTCAGGTACCAAAAAAGGGAACGTGATTCTTGACAGATGAAGAACAGTTTTTGTACATCTAAACTTACATTGCTTGTGGCTAAAAAGGTTCTTCGGTATTTTCAAAACATTTGTCATACTTCTCACAAGACCTGTTTTGCCAGCCTGTTTGTCCTAAGATTACATGAACTACTGTCGTGGTGGATGTTACTAATTGATATCGCTTTCTACTCTCTCCAAGTACTATTGTGTTTTTTTTTTTCTCCATAATGCAGAAGTTTTGCTTTTGGAAAGACATACTGTGCTAATAGTTTTACAGTAAGCAAAATTATGAATGGGTACATTTTAAAAGACAGAAACCTGTATGAACAGCAACAGTTTGTAGTTTTGCCTGGGGCCCTGGCTAGAATCTCTGTTGAATAACTAATTGGTTGAAAAACTAAGCCTCAACAGTAAAACAAATGCATACAAAAACACAAAGAGACCTTCTCCAAGACTATTATCAATAATATATAATAATAAAAAAAAATGCGGGGAAAAAAAAGAGCTCTCCTGTTAATTAAACTCAGCAACAATGAATTAGCCCAAATCCTTCGAGAACTAATCCCACACCAATCACATCAACCTTGCTACTGACAATCTAACTTTTTCAAATGGAGATGAAAATCTAGATGAGCATGGCCATTTTTAATGAACTGCTTTACTGGCAAAGCAATGTGGGAGTGGTCACTGCAAAACTATAGCCATGTTCTGCTAAACTTAGGTCTAATGAAATGTAGCCTTCCCCTAGGAACAGAGCTCCTCGTCCAGCCAAATCACTGAACACACTAAAAAAACCCTAACCCTCAAATTCAATAGCAGAAAGAAATAAAATTACAGCTAAATCACAGACCTAGAGTGGAATTCCTCAGCCATAATGTTTTATTGCAATTTAAATCATCAGTTCCAGACCCAGACCCAGATAAAGGAGGTGGTATTCCAGTGGGAATGGCAGTAAAAATACCTCCATGTATATGGCCTACATAATGTCAAAACACTCCTACCTTTAATAAAGTGGCAAACGACTAAACAGTATTAATCTGGCTAAGCAGCAAGATAATAGTTTCTGAATAATTATTTGCTGGAAAGAACTTTGGTAACTTTACCACAGAAATTTTCCCAATCTTTTGTAAAAGATTACTGAGCTTCATTGTTCCAAGACTGCTACTGCTCCCTCAGTTTCTTTCAAGAAAAACAAAGCTGAATATAAATGAAAGCTAACAACAGAGGGAAGGTTACTTTAAATAATCCTTGATATCTTCAAGTAAGCTGGGTCAGAGACAACAAAACGAAAGGACACTGAACAATGTTCATGAAAGCTATATTTGAGTTCATATTGTTACAAAATATATGTCTTCCTTCCTGGAGTATTTTGACTGAGCAAAGCCTTTCCTGTATGTGGAAAATCTTGGTTGCATAAAGTTTACAAGTCAGATGGTGACACTGCATCTTTAAACACCCCTACCAAAATCACAAACTTACACTCATCACTTATTTCATTATCTTTACCTGCTAACTCCCACATGCAGCTGCCAAAATTTAAATAAAAAAAAAAAAAAAAAAAAAAAAAAAAAAAAAACAGGTAGCTGTGGACTTTCCATGCACAAACTGGTATTCACTTGCTAACAGTCAGTAGAGAACAAAACTCCAGCTTTACATAGTATTGGAAAGGAGAAATTGTACAAAAGCAGTATGTAGCTGAATGGCTCAGAGAATTTAATTGTATTAAACATCCTAAGTGAGGACAGTTATCTTGATACAAGAATATTATACTGAATAATTCAATACTGTTCAGCACTGATTCTTCTTTAAGAAAAGAAAAAACTTTCCCCCCAAATCTGTGTAATTCATATTAGAGTATTACTTTGAAGCTTAATCTTTCTGACTCTGAACACATTTAAACCCTACATTTTGTAAAAGCACTGAGTACTTCCAAATGTCTGTGACATGGTATGTTTTTGAGGAAAAGAAATATTACTTAAGGACAGTTCTCTCTAAAAATCAGCATTCTGTTTTTTGCTGTTTCTACAATGGGAAATTTTTACCCATGTAAAATATCTTCAGTGCATAAAACAATACATTTACAGTTTAACAGTAAGGATGTTACTTTGAATTCTTACTTAATTCAAGGTATCAAATGCTACAATTTTGATAGACACATCTCTAATGAATGGGAATTACAACAATGAGTACATAGAACAAGTTACAGGGAACTGAACTTCTGCAGACACCTCTTCTGTCACTAACAGTCACCAACCACTGAATTTAGAGAGACGAAACTGTGTTGCCTGCTGCTGGACAAACCCAGCAGAAAAGTTCTTCTGCCAAGAACAATACCTCCTTCAGAAAGATGAACAGCCTGCTACTAGAAAACAGCTTTTTTGCTCAGATGATCTGCTAACACATGCACACCCGCAATGCTGACATGCTAACAAGATAAAAGTAAACATCAGAATCTTTATGGACCCACATAGAATTTACTTCCAAATATATATATTTTTATATGACTGACTTCTTTTTTTTTTTTAGTTTGCTTTTCAATACCCATGAAATGCTGGGTGGCTACTTCAGTATGTAGTAGTCTATGTTCAGTAGTCCCTTACGCCGATCTCTAACTTAAGCATTTTGGACAGAGATACCAAAAAACCCTGTCAAGAATTGATGCCTGTGTTTTCAGTGCTCATCAAATATCTTGTCCACTATTTCTTAGTGTCTCAGCCTCTTATTGTCTGGTGCAAACTTGGTGACATTTTTTATGTAAAAACATGATATCTTCCATATAATTTTTCCCCTCAAAGTAGTGTCTGAATTCAGAGCATTTTCTTTATATATTTTTTTAACTTTCCAAAAACGTATATCCACAAGACATACCCATATGTAAAGGACAAAAACCAGAAAAGGGAGGAAAGGAATGAAATAAGAGAGGTATAGTTCTGAAATTAACAGGGTTAACATGTGACAATTCCAACTAGCACAATTGAAATATCCTTTATGTAAAAATACAATTGGCCAGATAACATGCTAGGGAACACCCTGGTTTTACAAACTTCCCAGACCACAAACATACATGTCAGACAACATGAGTTCACTACAAGTAGCATGAAACATTACATATCTACCACTTGGAGATATTACATATCTACCAATTCAAGCTTGTGCTTCTGTCAATTAAATGAAGACTTTAAAACCAAGTTTCAAAGATCAAGTTTCAAAACTATTGTCACCTTGGTTAATTATTGATCTCCTTTTACCTTCTTGGGTTTCTCATGAATGAAGATGACATGTTTCCGGCACAGGCATTCAAATACATCTTAGAATCATAGAATAACAGAATGGTTTGGGTTGGAAAGGATTTTAAAGAGCATCTAATTCCAACCTCCCTGACACAGGCAGGGACACCTCCCACTAGATCAGGTTGCCTGAAGCCCCATCCAACCTGGCCATTAACACTTCCAGGGATGGGGCATCCACAGCTTCTCTGGGCAAGCTGTTCCAGTGCCTCACCACCCTCAAAGTAAAGAATTTCAATCATGTGTTTTTGTGTCAATATACTCATCAGTATTGAAAATTTTACATCTAAAATTTTAATCCTTGTATTAGAACCTATCAAGGGAACCAGGAAGTACACCAGAATTCAGACCCAGATGATCAGACCATCTCATAAATACTTCTCAGTGCCAAAAATCACAGATGCACATTCTCAGCTGCCTCATCTGCTTTTTCTCTATTACAAACAGCTATTTCTCAATACAACTCAGATTATTTCATAATATGTCAAGGTAAAGGCAAAATCAGATGAAGACCAGTAATTTCTTCTTTCCCACGAACTTCACCTCTCCTTTCAGTCTCACTAAGAATATCATTACTGTTTTCTAGCGTGTATCTTCCTTCAAAAGCCCAAGCACAAAGGTGATGAGAACCCCGAGAAGCAGTGGGCTCATCTTCTCTGCTGATCCTGCAATGAAACTTGCTTAAAAGCAAATATTATACAACTTTGCTCACGGGAAGGAAAGAAAGAAAGAGAAAATAAAATGAAGGAGAAAGAGATCTTTTTAATTTGACAACTGCCATGATCCAAGCTACTAACACCACTTGAAGACACATTCACACTATTTCTTGTCAGGTTAGATTTCAAAACAAACTTCCACACACTTACAAAGTGGGATGCTCTTATAGTCAGTGGAGATATTGGAATAACTGTAAGGCATGGTGTACATGATCTCTTTTAAGATATTTTCCTTATGCTCCTATTAGCTAGGAAGTAAGTCTAGGAGAACTAGTACACTGGATAGATGAATCCCACACCTGAATCAAGACAGTCACCAAAAAGCAAGTTATCAAAGAATTATGCTCAAATATGCCACCATCAGTGACAGAGAATCATCCAAACAATATGCTTTCCTTGTATCTATCCAAGCTTACCTCCTTCCCAGAGATATTACGACCAGTCACCATTTGTTTGCGCAATTATCCTTCCAATCAACCTGAGTGCAAATGCACTAACTGCATGCAGGTATGCAGGTCAGTCCCTAGCATCAGACATCTGCTGATGCAATTCTGCTTTCTCCCAAATACATCAGTCACTTTGATAATTCACTTCATAAAGCCTGCTGAAAATAATGGCTTATTTTACACCACTCTTCTCAAAATGTTCCAACTCCAGCAATCATACTATAATGAGTATTCCACCAATGTTTATGAAATGAACACTCAACTAGGTTCAATACAGTCCTCCAACATTTGAGGAGGAGACAAAGTCATGAGGAAAGAGCCAGTTCCCCACCTGGTAGTATTGCTCTGAGCTAGTAATTCTCAGCACACTCCTCATATCATTGCAACAGCTCTAGGCTTGTCTTTCCATGTAGATGAATGAAACTCACTTAAAAGTAGAAAAAATGTGGCTCTAATCCAGATCAGCACTACACAGCTGGCCCTCCAGACTTTTTCAAAAAAGCACCTGTCAGTTTAGTCATTTTTCTGACCAAGAGAAAAAAAAATCACAAGGTAAGTAGGAACAAAAGGCATGGGAGCGCCCCACATTCACTTCAGCTTTCATTTACAAACAACTGCTTCTGATTCCATTTTTAAAGTGTCATCTACTGAGTAGAAGCTGTTATTAGATTTCACTTAGTCCAGAGTAGCACACACCTTTTATAACTCCAGAGCATCATATCTTAAAGTGGAATCAGGATAGAGAAACATTTGATGATATCCAGTTGTAAAACACAAATCACAGCTCAGCCAGTCCTAAGACTCTAGGAAATACCCACTGCTGCATGGGTGTATGGTGAAAAATAAACTAAATACAAAAATTAATCTGCTTCTAAGCAGAACTTTCCATCACAATTTCTATACCCCTCCTTATTTGATTTTTTGAGCACTATAATAATATATATTTTTTTTCTGATTTTAAGAAAAACATTTGGTTTTTATAAATACAGATAAAATTCCTCTAAGTGCATTTGTTGTGGGAGGAGAGTGGCAGTTTTTTCTGCTCAAATCGTACTATAAATAATAGAGTCAAAAGTCAGGCAACTAAGATCTTAAGATTACAGATCTTAAACTTCAAATCTACTATTCATAGTAGAGTAGCATTACTGCTACTATCTAATAAATTAATGAAAAAGTGATTTCACTTTCAGATTTGAATAACAAATGTTTTCTTTAAAATTGCTATCTGCCCATGGACAGTTCACAAACAATACCAAAACTGATGAAAAATTAACCACAGAATCAGAGGAACAGTAACAACATTACAAAGGAATGAAAAGGATAGCATAAAGATTAAGCTGTGTATAGAAAAGTTCTGCTTAACAATTATTCAAGTACATGATTATATTTTCCCATGTGTTTTGAATGTGTAGCCTGTACACCATTGAAGGTGGATTTTTCTTCCCGTTGCTTCAAGGGTACTGTAAACAAGCAAACCTGTAAATACTACATAAACTCTAATATCCTTTGGATATTTATCTATATTTCTCTTTCAGTTTTCCACACCCCTCCCCATTCTGGTTTATTCCAAATCCAATAAAAAGTTTCTTATATCTTCCTCTCTTACCCATGTTACCAAAATGTTTGTTTTAACATTTCTTCCTCTTAAAACATGTCTATGTTATGAAATGTTAATCACCTTAATATGAAATGGGCAACTTTAGCAGTCAGTGAAATGTGTGAAGGAGATCTGTATACGCCAGAGAAATGTAAAACATTGGTTTCTTGAAAGCTGAAAAGAATGGTACTTTTAATTGTTCACCTATCCACTATGCCTTGGAAACTTTTGTTCTTTCCACCCCTTATATATTCAGCTATTACCATAGAAGAAAATCCTCAGTTTTACAAAGCTGCTGTATCTCTGGGGTATCATTTTTCCTAGTGACTATAGTCATTTTATACATTGCCATCAAGATAATCAATGGAGCTAGTAACACATCTGTTTGCCCTTTGCAAATTATTCCATAGGCTGGAAAAGGTGACTGATCTCTTTAAGAGTGCAGAACACAGCATTTCTTGTCTTGGAACTACTTTCCAACATTGAATTACATACCATTTTGCAAGGGTGAACAGAAAAGCCAGAACCTTGTCAATTAACCACGTACAATACTTTTTTTTTTTTTTTTTAAGTATTGTTATGTAATGAAAGTCTGTAATTGAAACAAGACCCTGAATACAGAATAAATGGATACTGTTAATTCATACCTCGTTGTTCTGTCAGCAGATTGCTACATGACTAATACCACATTTAGCATGAAGTAAGAAAATCCAGATTTTGCCTCTGCTGAGTTAATCTTATTGCTATTATTCATGGTGGATCCATTTGAAAAACAAAAATGTAGAAACTGTCTTGCAAAAGAAAACAGAAGAACCACAAATGTTTGTACCAAGTATTCATTTTCATAACATATTTTTATTCTTTTGCATATTAATTGTCTCTAAAATCATACTATGATTAACATTTGTATTGAATAACTGATATCAGTCTATTGGTTATGCCACATTATTTTACCACCAAAGAACTTTAGACAAATTTATACAAATTGCTTATATTGAAATGCTACCTTTAATAATAAGATCCAGATGGAGATTGTTTTCTGTTATTGATTACTGTCTAAAATTGACACGGAGAAGGTTGAGGTATTCAACATTTTTGCTATCTACCTGGGTAAGTGTAAGGCTTTTGATACTGTCCCACACAACACCCTTGTCTACAAAATGGAGTGACAAGGATTTGATAGATGGACCACTCAGTGGATAAGAAATTGGCTGGATGGTCACATTCAAAACTCTGTGGACAACATCTTGATGTCCAGGTAGAGACCAGGGATGACTGGTGTGCCTCAAGGGTCTGTACTGGGACCTGTATTATTCAACATCTTTGTAGATGATATGGACAGTGGAACTGACTGCACCCACATAAGTTTGCAGATTAAACCAAGCTGAGTGGTGCTGTTGCCATGTTAGAATGAAGGGATGCCATCCCGAGGGATTTTGACAGCCTGAAGAAGCTGTCCCATATGAACCTAATGAAATTCAAGAGGCCACGTGCAAAGTCCTGCACCTGGGTCAGGTCAATTCCAAACATTAATATAGGCTGGGCAATGAGTGCATTGAGAGCAACCCTGTGGAGAAGGACTCAGGGGTACTGGTGGATAAAAAACTGAACAGGAGCTTGCAGCCCAGAATGCCAATCATATCCCATCAATGGGATATGATTCAATCATCAATCATATCCCATCCCTTCAATGGATGCACAGAAAAAAAATATGTATATATATATATGTATGTATGTATCAGATCAAGGGAGGTTATTCTCCCCTTCTGCTCTGCCCTTTTGAGACCCCCCCCCACTGGTACTGAATTCAGTTACAGGGCCCACAGCATAAGAAAGACACGGACTTGTTTGAATGGGTACAGAGGAGGGCCATAAAGATGATTAGAAAGCTGGAGCACCTCTCCTATGAAGACAGGAGGAGGGACTTGGAGTTGTTTAGCCTAAAGAAGAGAAGGCCCCAGGGAGACCTTATTGCAGCCTTCAAGTGCTTAAAGGGGACTTATAAAAAAGATACAGAGCAACTTTTTAGCAGGGACTACAGTAATAGGACAAGATGTAACAGTTTTAAACTAAAAGAGGGTAGATGTAGATTAGATATTAGGAACAAAATCTTTACTCAGAGGGTGGTGACGCACTGGAACAGGTTGCCCAGAGAAGCTGTGGATGCCCCATCCCTGGAATTGTTTAAGGCCAGGCTGGATGGGAATTTGAGCAACCTGATCTAGTGGGAGGTGTCCCTGCCCATGGCAGGGGGTTGGAATTAGATGATCTTTAAGGTCTCTTCCAACCCAAACTATTCTATGATTCTATGATCTTGTCACAGTAAAATTCAAATATAGCATGAACGATGTTGAAAGGACTTATCAGCTGACAATCATAAGATTTAAGTGGGGATTGGTTTCCAACATCACTTCTAAATTGCTTATTTCCTCCAAGTGACTTTAATCATTAGGATCATTATATTCTTATATATTAAACTATTTGTTAAATGATTTGGTAAAGTAAGCATTGTTCAGACAGAGTTTTTAACAGTGGTGAAGTTAAGACCACCAGTTACAACATTTTAGCAAGGCTACTGTGACTCAGATTGATCTGTGCCACAGTGGATTCATCTGACTAATGGCTGGTAACTTGCATGCACAAGGTGGGACAAGTATAGAATCACAGAATTGTATGATCAGATCAATTTAAGTCACAGCAGCCTTGCTAACTTTAAGAAGAAATTACCAATATTTATACTGGTGACCTTTTGGTAAATGACAAGTGCCAGATTTCATTCTTTTTTAAAACACCGAGTCATGGCAAATAAACGTAACCAATGTGAAAACATGTTGAAGAAGCACTTGAAAAAGTGAAACTGAAAACTTGAAATCTGACATTAAAAATTGATGAGTTTTTCAACTATTGGTAATTAAAATGTCTTTTTTTTTTTTTCTGTACATAGTAGCAGGCTCAGAATATCCTTCTCTTTTCTTAATAGATTGTTAAACCAATCACAAAGATTTGCAAAAGTCTCTGTAAAATGATGAACAGGAAGGTCTCAGCTCTTAGAGTCTCCAGTGGTTTAACAAGAAAGAAACAGTTATCCTAGATAGAAAAAAAAAAAAAAAAAAAAAAAATCCAATTATTTTATCTTTTACCCATTCCTCAGTAGTGGCATCGCTGAACTGAAGCTTTTGTAGACTGCAATTTTAACATATATTGTGGTATATATGTAACAAATAAGATTATTTTGGTTCATCTCATCTGAACTCGTGGAATTTTGTGCAGCCTCCCGAACTGGTCAATTTGTCCTTATACTGTTTCATTCAACCCATTTATCTGTTTCAAAGAAGCTCTTCAAAGAGAGGTTGTCTTTGCAAAAAGTAAGATTTTCTGTGTCCAGAACTGGAAAACCCAAGAAATCACATCAAATTAAAAAAATAACACTTTGCTAGTGAACATAGTCTCAAATTGCACCAGAGGTTTAGATTAGGAGGAACTTCTTCACAGAGAGGTTGGGCAAGCATTGGAATGGGTTGCCCAGGGAAGTGGTGGAGTCCCCATATCTGGAGGTATTTAAATGATGTGTGGATGTTAGTGATGGGAATCAGTTGAAGGTTTAATGTGATGATCATGAAGGCCTTTTCCAACCAGATTCTATGATTTTATTGCTATTTCTACAGCATGCTGCAGCCCAGTCATGGCTTTGGATTTATAAGCAAAACCATCAGCAAGGTTTTCACAGCATTCATAAATGCCAGTTTCCTTAATAAATTCTTAAAATTCAGATGTCATACTTAGAATAGTTCATTAAAAAAGTGATGTTTTTAAATGCTCTTCATGACCTTGTAAGGTGGCCACAGAAGACTGATATAGGAGCACATTGCCATAGCTTTATACTAAAGAGAGAAAAAACCTCTAATCTGGAATTATCAAACCTAGATTCATTTTCACTGCCATGACTTGTATTAACAGTCTTTCCCTTTCCTATGCAGTGAAGGAAGAAATTTATAACTGTGTTAAGAAACCATATTTCAGCCACTGCATCTATCAGGAGGAAAGCAGTTATGCAGTAATAAATATTCTTGCATAATAAGGAATCCTGATCTCTGAATTCAAACTAACCACTTTATTCACATTCATCAGGATATAATCTTACCTACACAATATAAACAAAGCAAGTATCTTTTATATGGAAGTAATGGAGATTCACCTGAAATGCAGTTCGTCTTAAAGATGTTCTAATATAGCCTTATTCAGGGTAAAGCTGTGCCTTTGCATTACCTTCAGATTTAGAGCTGATCAAAAACAGCAGGTGAACACACACATTTTCAGCACAGACCGGCATCTGGCAGTCTACTGAGATTTTATAAACTGTAGGGTTTTTTTTTATTTATATTTTTTTTAATAATAGATTACTATTTTTGCAATGAAAAATTTTCAGCTACCAGCAAGACAACAACACAACTGCTCAGATGTGATAGCCCTTTCCATTATTTTACTGGTTGGCACCTAACTAATTTGTGCGTGGCCTTGTGTGCCCAGGTGGCCAAGAAGGCCAATGGCATACTGGCTTGTGTCAGGAATAGTATAGCTAGCAGGCTCAGGGAGGTGACCCCCTGTACTCTGCTCTGGTGAGGCCACACTTCAAGTGCTGTGTTCAGTTTTGGGGCACTCACTACAAGAAAGACATCAAGGCCCTGGAGCGTGTCCCTGGAGCGTGCCCCTGGAGCTGGTGAAAGGCCTGGAACACAAGTCCTATGAGGAGCGGCTGAGGGAGCTGGGGTTGTTTAGTCTGGAGAAGAGGAGGCTCAGGGGAGTCCTTATTGCTCTCTACAACTACCTGAAAGGAAAGTGTGGGGAGCTGGGGGTCGGCCTCTTCTCACAAGTAACTAGTGATAGGACTAGAGGGTATGGCCTCAAGTTGTGCCAGGGGAGGTTCAGGTTAGAAATTAGCAGACATTTATTCTCAGAAAGAGTAGTCAGGCAGTGGAACGGGTTGCGCAGGGAGGTGTTGGAGTCACTATCCCTGGGGTGTTTAAGGAAAGGTTGGATGTGGTACTTAGGGATACAGTTTAGTGGGTGACATTGGTGGTAGGGGGATGGTTGGACCAGAGGATCTTGGAGGTCTTTTCCAACCTTAATGATTCTATAATTCATAAACTACTTTCTTTGCTTTTGATAAGAAAGGCATGAGTCCCAAAAGGAACATAAAAGGTTATTGGGGCAATTACTACCAGCCTGGTTTTGCCTCTGCTGCCATGACCTCTAGGAGGTTTTAGAATGATTTTTTCATATAAAAATATTTTAAGTTTTGTTGTCTAAAGAGGCAAAAAAGAAATACATGGGGAGAACAGATGAAATACCATTGTTATCTGCATTTCACTGAGAGCTCAAAAAAAAAAAACAAAACGCAGCAACTATGTCTATAGAGGAAGCCTGAAGGAAGACCACCCTATTAAAAAGCAAAATAGCACTGTACCACAACACTCCTTTCTATGCCAGAGCACCAAACATTTAAAGGTAAATAAACTACATATAATAAGAGGTCACATAAACTGCAGGTTTCTTTAACCTTCCTCCACAGAGACAGTAATCTGAGGAAGAGTATTTTCTTCTATGAAATATGGGATGACAAAACTGGGAAGTGTTACAGCAGGCTAAATAAGGAATTTTGGTTCTCTTCCCAATAAATCTTCAGGGAAATAAGAGAATTCTTTTCAGACATAGAGTGTTACTCAAAAACATTGCAGAAGATGATCCAGGGACCCAGCAACAATACAGTGAACTTTTGCTGTGCAAGCACATCTGTGATTTGCAGCATTTCAGCATGAATTTGTATAAAATAAACCATAACCACTGTATTAATGTGTCTACTGAGATATAAATCCTGACACAAAAATGCACAAATAGCCCTAAACATCACAATTGAGGAAGAGTGGTACTCCCTTTAAATCAGTACTATTCTGGATCTAAAATCACACATATGCTGGATGCTCAAAGGTTCAGCTCCAGGAATCCCCACTTCTACCTCAGGACCATGCAGCCAGTGTTTCCTAATAACTGGCTCTCCTCATTCAGGAGTGCCCTGCCAGTGTTAGAGGTAGGTATGTAGGTAACCAGGTCTATACCAGAGCAAGAGCCAGTACTCACACCAAAGACGTGCACTCAGCGTTTCAAAAAGTTGGTCTTTACTTACAGTATACTCCTGCTTTACCAGTCATTTTTGTTCTTTCCCATCTTTTATGTGAGAAATACAAATGCAGAATTCCGAAGTTTTTACTCTGATAATGCTGAAAAGAATGAGCCTAAGGTATTGTATTGTGTCTGGCTGGGATGTTAACTTTCCCTGCAGCAGCCCATACAGTGCTGCGCTCTGCACTTGTAGCTAGAACAGCAGTGGTATCACACCAGTGTTGTGTCTGCTGCTGAGAAGTGCTGGCACAGCATCAGGACTCTCTCTGACCCTCCTAGGGGGTGGACAAAAAGTGAGAAAGAAACATCAGCAGGGCAGCTGACCTAAACCAACCAAAGGGATATTCCATACCATATGATGTCACACTCAGCAATAAAAGGTGGAAAAAGGAAGAAGAGGGGAGGGGTGGGCTCTCGTTGCGAAAACGTCTGTCCTCCTCCCAAACACTGGCTACGTGCGTTGAGGCCCTGCTTCAAGGACGTGGTCAAGCATCGCTCATTTGTGGGAAGTAGAGAGTAATTTATTTCCTCTGCACTTCCACATAGCCTTTACTTGTTTTGTTTAGTTATTCCCTTTCCCCCTCCCTTTTCCCCTTTCCCTTTTTTCCCTTTAGTTGAATTGTTTAATTAATAATAATATTTCCTTAATTATATATATATATATATATATTTCCCCTTTTTAATTAAATCATCCTTATCTCAACCCGTGAGTTGTTCTTTCCTTTACTTCTTCCCCTCCTCATCTGAGGAGGGGGAGTGAGAGAGCGGTTGTGGTGTTCAACTGCCTAGCACGGTAAAACCACCACAGGTATCCACTTTCTAAGTATATGTTATTGTGAAAAAGAATTAGCTCCCTTGAATCAGTCCCTCACCTTAGCTGCAAAACAAATCCAATGATTTTCTAAGATTTTCACATCATATTCCTCTTCTACAGATGTTTTGACATGAGCAGCTGGATGTGATCACCAGTCAGCATCTGGATGAGACTTCTTGCAGCAGTCAATAGGAAAGATGAAGAAAACTCACAAGTGACCAAGAAAATAACTCCGTTTGGAGGGCTTTTACCCCACTTCAGTCAAGAAAGTTTATTAGCTCAAAGATTTGAGAACTGGGGGCATATAATATCATCCTGTTTCCTTCTACAGTTTGTTTTCCCATTGATATTAATGTCAACTGGCTTTCTTTTAATATTTGACTATGTTTCTTTGCAAACTAGTCACTTCTATAATTCAAACTTGAATAGGCAAAATTTATGTTAACTTTAAAATTGAGCAACAGCTTTAGGATTATTTTTTCAGAAGATTAGATCAAGTTTGGCTCTAGTCATATGCATATTTTTTCCTTAATTCCTTTTTCAAATCTTAAACATTTGTACAGAACATGGGTGGATCTTCTTAGTAAATTTCAGTAGGAATGAAGCCTATTGCTTCTGTTAATGCAATTCATTTCTGATGTAAAGGGTTCTCAGAAAACTACACTGAGGGTGTATTGAAAAGAAAGCAATTGATCAGGGTGGGGATGGACCTTAGACCATGCTCATGCCAAAGCATAGAATTGCATCAGGTACATGTTTACTTGCAATGTGTCAGCTTTGGACATGTAGCTAAAGACAGATTTTTCCATCTCCTCTTCTGCTAAGGACTCAAATTTAAAACTTTGGAAACATCAGAATTGTAGCATCTTCCAGGTGCCATAAAACAGTACCATGTCTCAGAAAAACTGAGGGGCTCTCTAGGTCATAGACAGACATGATGGGGTCAAAAGAAACATAGGAACAGCAGGAACAAGTCTGTTGCAATTAATTATTTCACTGAAATAAATAATATATATATATTTATAATTTATTAAAAAAAAAAAAAAAAGACATTCTCCTTATATATACTACACTGTCAGAACTCTCTTCCAAAACATAAATTGCTGTTTCATTCCTAGCCTTTTAATCCACTGCTGGCAAACACAGAACGATTGGCTGGGAGCTCCCAGGGAAACAGGTACTACTGCAACAAGATGACTGTTGCAACAGTAATATAGCCTTCAGATAACAGAATGCCTTACACTGAAATAGATGACACATAACTAACACAGAATACAGATAACAATCAAATCCTTTATTTCTCAATTTCAGTCCAATACCAAATAAATGTTACTGAGGCTGGTCTGTCCCCTCAGGGAGGGGTCAGCAGATTCAAGCACTGGGAAATTCATAACAACACTGTCTTTTGGATATTAACTTATGAATTGTTATTTCATTTACTGATTCAGCTGGAAAAAAAAGCACTCCATAGTTTTCTTTTTTATCCATGAGAAATTAGTTTTAGGATGTGCTCCTTAGAACTCCAATTTGCCATGCTTCTCTGGAAATTCAGTTTAAGGGAGGATTGTTGGAGTGACAAGATGTGTAAGGATACAAGATGACTAACTGTGCAGCAAAAGACACATACAAAACAAGTAGGCATCCATTTGTCTTTGCTGAAAGGAATTTCTTTGAAGGAAGATCATTTTCTGGACTCATCTGTCACCACTGTCCCTAATTACATCGGAGAAATTGGTCAGCTCTAATGGGAAACATAAGGATACTCTCTTCACTATATCTTTCACTGTCCAGAATCATGCAGCATCCTGCCCTCTTTTTTATTTCCCAATATATTTACTTAAAAGATGGTTATAGGATTGCACTCTTTAGTGACATTTGCTTCTCAGTGTCTCCAAAATACAACTTGCATCTTTGGCCTAAAAAGGGATACTTCTGGCAGCTCAATAAAATTAACATAACTCTAACAGCTGAATTAGAGAAAGGAGATGGCTTATGCCTAAATAGCTACATTGTGGCCATCTTCACTTTTCCAGGAGTGATCCCTTGATTATTTATTTCTCTGTATTTTTAGTCTTTTCATTGCAGAAAAAAATAAACAAGCCCAAATCAATGGGAAATCCACATAGTTCTGAACAGAGGTGCCTGGTGATCTGTCAACAAAAGGAGTATGTAAATGACATGAGTATGTAAATGCCATTAGCCCTATCAGTATCACTAAACATATTAATTTCTAGAGATGACTATGATGTAAAATCAGGAAAGGTGACAGGACTGTGCTACAATACCATTTATTTTGGACAGGTTTTTTTAGTGTATGTTCTCTTTGAATCAAGATACTGGATGCGTCCTTGTGAAAAAAGGTAGTACAACTCTTTCTCTTTAAGAAATGCGGTGCAGGATTAACCAATAGCACGTATTAATCTAGCAAAGCTTGATACCATACACTAAGTAAAAGCTTCTAATTAATCGAAGCTCTTTATATATGTCACTTTTCAGTATAAATTGCTACTAAAGTTTTTAGCATTGACATGCCATGTAGATCTGTATTTCCTACATTTGTATGGTGTTTGTTACCAAAGCAGCCAATCAAACAGATTGTTCAGTTGCATAATTCCCTGCCATTTTAACTACCTAGTCGTATTTTTATCTTAAGAGCTATTTCTGAATAACATAAAAGCACCAACAAAACTGTGAATGACTGATCCCCTTCCCTTTTGTTAGTGAAGGTCTCCAGCCTTTTTTTTTTTTTTTTTTTTAAATAAAAGGGGCGTGGGGGGTTACTTTTCTATTTTCTGGTTGCCTTCCATATTCCAGTGTCCAAACATGAACCATTGAAACCCATGTGTCTGAACAATTTGAAAATATTTGAAAACCCCACTTGGACCCTTATTATATTTAAGCTTTCAAAAACTTTTGACAATCTGACCCAGAGAATGTGTATCCTGATTTCTGTATGAATCCTCACAGAAGAAAAAAAAAAAAAAAAAAAAAAAAAAAAACTGAGGGGGAAAATTTTACCAGGAAGTGCTTCTGTAAAGTGTTACTTGGTATCTTGATATTTTGCAGTTGATATGTTGATTGCTATACATTTTCAGCAAGATCAGGATCAGCTTCAGAGATTAAAAGTCCCATTTTGTTTTCCAGTACCAGTTGCCATACATGACAGCATCGTCTGCTTAAAACTAGCCAAAAGTGTGGTTTTTAAAGAATACAAGTTTGTTAAGAATTAAATTGGGAAATAAGTAAGAGAGCTGTCAGAAAATCTTGCACTAAAATTAAGTGACAGCAAATTGAAGTCACTGAAATCTCTCTCATGACTGTTTGGCCAAGCTGTGAAATAATGCAGATTAATTGATGGCATTCTTCTTCCAGTGCTGCATATGAGGAAAAATGAGGAAAGCTTCAGACTGACAGGTAATTTCAGGAAAAAAACAGCAGGAATTTTCTCGTAAAGGCAATGAAAATAACACCAAAGGGGAAGCACTATCACAAAGAACAAAGGCATTTTTAACCCTATCAAAGGGTTCTTAACTAATTGAATGTCAGGAGAATTCAGAAACATCAATCACCTCCAAACCTTGGAAAAATCTTGCACCAGAATACTTAAACTCTTGAAGAAATTTTAGCACAAAGTGTGTAAAAAGCTGCCTGCTTTTTCACCTGCATTAAAGGCAGTCAAATACTTTGACTCCTGTAAGTACTCTTCTCTCCTGCAATTAATCCCATTAGTTAAGGATACTTACCGATATGAACAAGATATCACCAAAGAACTCTGTTTCGTAATTTGTAAAGGAGATCAAACAGGGCAAAACTACAGTGCTTTCTTCAAAATAAGTAAAATTACCTTTTTACTTAGATGAGTACAACCCAACTCACTCTGTAATTCTATGAGTTGCAAAATTAAAATTATTGCTCTATAACATAGAGGTATTTGTATTTGCAGTACCTGTATTGCAAGACTTCTTCTTTGTATACAGATGCCTTTGGCAGATTTAAATGCAATTTGTGCTAGCTGACCAAGAAGGGCTACTTCCTTTACCTCCTGGTGCTCTTTCCCACAGTTAGAGGGGAAATTCATGAATGCATCTTTCACTCCAATGCCATGAGCTTTAACACTTTACCCTTTAAAAGGCTGAAAGGTTGTAAAGTCATCCACTGTGTGCAACAGTGGTGACAAGACGCTGGAGTGCAGCCCCACAGAGAGGGATCTGGGGGTCGTGGTTGACAGCCAGTTGACAGCATGTTGCCAGCAGTGTGCCCTGGCAGCCAGGAGGGCCAACCGTGTCCTGGGGTGCATCAAGCACAGCATCGCTAGTAGGGCAAGTGAAGTGATCATCCCGCTCTACTCTGCGCTGGTGCGGCCTCACCTTGACTACTGTGTGCAGGTCTGGGCACCACAGTACAAAAAGGACATTAAACTGTTGGAGAGTGTCCAGAGGAGGGCGACGAAGATGGTGAAGGGCCTGGAGGGGATGACGTATGAAGAGTGGCTGAGGTCACTGGGCCTGTTCAGCCTGGAGAAGAGGAGGCTGAGGGGGGACCTCATTGCGGTCTACAACTTCCTCGCGAGGGGGAGTGGAGAGGGGGGTGACCTGTTCTCCATAAACACCAGTGATAGGACCCGCGGGAATGGGGTGGGGCTGAGGCAGGGGAAGTTCAGACTAGATATCAGGAGGAGATTTCTCACCGAGAGGGTGGTTGGGCACTGTAACAAGCTCCCCAGTAAAGTAGTCACTGCACCAAGCCTGTATGAATTTAAGAAATGTATGGACTGTGCACTAAGTCACATGGTCTAAACTTTTGGGTAGACCTGTGCGGTGCAAGGAGTTGGACTTGATGATCCTTATGGGTCCCTTCCAACTTGGAATATTCTAGGATTCTATGATTCTATGAAATAAAAGTCCTAAGGGAAAAACATCTAAGTTGTAAGATTAAATTATGAAGTACTGTCAACAGGTGGAACATCTCAACATGGATATCAGTGGTAGGGAAATATAGGGAACTGCACGTAGCACTGAAGTACATTTCATTACCTATCAGGTCTATCAGCTGGTTAAAATCTTGCATAATACACATAAGGTGATACTAAATAGGAGAAAAGATCAGAGACCAAATGAGACGAGAATGTAGCTGGGGCAGATGTGGCAGCAGCTACCTTGTGACTACCCTGCCTCAAGAGCAGCACTCAAAAAAGCACCAGTGCAGTTTCAAATCCGGTAAGATGTTCTGCTTTAGGCTATCTTGTATCACACCAGAGCTAATTCATTCGAATCTCATTTTCTGAAGTGCTGAACACCTGCAGTTTTCTCTGATTTCAGTTGGTGTAAAGGGTACTTAGCGCTTCCGAAAACCAAGCATTATGCATGAGCAGACATGCATCGAAGAAGCTGATGCTCCACAAAGCCAAAAATGCCACAAATTACACAAGCCCTGTGAGTCTCCTACAGCATAGAGTTTGAAGTGTGCAGCTATGTAGAGAGATGTTTAAATAGCTCCAGCAACTACAAAACAGAAACAAAGATAACCTCACTGCTGTCAGTCTTGCAGTACTATGGTCAGTCAAACAAAATACACTCACTCTTCATGCTATCTGGGAGGCATAGAAACAAACTGCAGCAGTTTCAATACAACACATCATTTTACATTTGGACAGGATAGTTTCATACAAGAGGTGGATTTCTGAATTGGTGTACAAAGAAATGTTACTGTCATCTTACTGAGAAGGAAATCAGAAGAGGGAACTGCACAGAGGAAAACAGGCTTGCATGATTTTAAAAGTACATTGCTTTAGTAATTAAAAGAAAAAAAAAAAGGATTTAAGTAACATTTGTCTAAAATGTAATGAAATATAAAGTAAACATAAAAACAACTGTCTGAGTTAAAAATAATACCAGCTAGTGTTGATTAACTTACTGGTTAGTTTTCAGTAATGTGTTCTATTATGCACATTCGAGTTAAATGGGTCTACCTGTGTTCATGGGACCACATTTCAGGGACTTAGGAGCTACAACTTAGCTCTATGCAAGTGGGAACCAAATACAGGAGGATTTTAATTTATCTGGAACATAAGTATTTTACATGCATTAGGGATAGTGATAAATCCTGGCTTCCATTATGTGACAAAGCTATCCAGCACCAAACATAAATTGTTGTGAAAGGTGCTCTGACATAAAAAGCTGAAGAAGGCGTATTAGTGGAATTATTCCTTCATGAAGCATTATCATGAATTTTCACTGGTGTCGTAACTGAATGATAACATGAAAGCAAGTGAATGGCTAAGGCAAAAACACCTTTCACTGACTTCAATATAATTTATGTTGAGTAGAGTAGAACTTTTTCCTGAAAAGAACTACCCAAATTTGGCAAGCCTAGCCTGTTATATGTGAGCAATAAAATAGAGATGTCCAAACTATTCAATTTTAGAGAACTTGCACATCCTTAATAGGTATAATGCTTATAATGCTGTTCACTGTTCTAGGTATTTGAGATCATCAGGGTTTTTTGTTTGTTTGGTCTTAAGGACAAATATTGTTGTATAGTGAGAACTATCAAAACTCTAATTCTTACATGATAAATTCTGTCAGGTTGCACCATTTTTTGGAGTCCACTTTCTTCATCATGTCTTCAAAGAATTTTCCACAGGCAGGCAACTTTTCTAACATGAGAGATTCATTGCAGAGTTTAGTCTGTTGATGTGCACCTAGGTAAGATAAGAAAGCACCTTAAATGTCAAATATTGAAATAGAAGAAGCATGAACACATAATTTGCAAACTCCTTCAAATAATTCTGCTTGCCTCTTTCTGTTGGAAACCTAAACCTAACATTCCACTTCTTTTCCTTGTATTAGTTACTTTAAAAGTAGGATCCCATCATTGCTGAAAAGAACTGGTGGGGTTTTTTCCTACTTCATCCTCTGCTGCTCCAGAAAACCTGAAATCCTACCTTCTTCCATGAAAAAGGAATATTACTTGCTGCCTACTAGACAACGAAGTACTGCTTTATGGTTTTCATTTTCATTATCTCTTTCCTCAGCTTCAGTTACTTCATTCACAGTTGTTACATAAATAACAAATACTAGTAACTTAAGGCTGTCAGGACATTTCACAACGATAATCAGTTTCTCCCAACTTCTCCCTCTTTTCTAATTCTGTTCTAATTTTATGTTGTGTTGGCCAAATACAGTCAGGTGAAGTATGCAAGTCTTCACTTAAAGAGAAGTCAGACACAGCCCTCACTCTCAACAGTGTACTGTTGCTTACTATTTAGTCCAAAATTACTGAGGCTAGATGATTGGTTTCATACTTCATATGAAGACTAACCTGTCAATCAGCAACTCAAACATCTCCATTCAAAATGGGATATGTGACTGTAAAACAGCCTCAAGTGCATGTTACGTGTCCCCGTCATGAAGATGACGACTCCTTCAGAGCCCAGACAGGAGCTCCTTTTGATTTAACTCAAGCTATCACAGCTTACTTCAGATGGTGAAGTCACCGAGTCACTAATTTCATGTGTAAATCAAGAGACAGCTATCATATCTGTTGAAAGCATGAAAACAAACTTTCAAACAACAGCACACTCATAACTAGACAGCCTGTTCTAAACCTGAGACCCTAAGCCTACTGTTTCATACTAGCCACAAACATCTCCAGGTGTATAGATGACTAATTGGGGCCATCTGAATAAACCCTCCTTCATACCTCCTTCAGCACATCAGACTGGCATAGCTCTCATGGCTGACACTAAGCCTTTGTCAATGTCAGAAAAAAATCAGATCTACAATTAATCAATAGTGACAAAAATGGTGACAATTATGAAATAAGAGGAGTGTAATTTTATCCTCTGGAAGTTAACATGATACTATGAACCTTTTTATTTAAGCATTCCCACAAATTCATCTGGCAGCTGCAGCAGTTGTAAATTATACTCTGCAATGCTAGATGTGCAGATGAATATTAAAGCTGGACAGAATTCAAAATCAGATATGATAGTTTTATGTCTGACAGCTTAAATCCTTCATTGATGCTTGGACAAACGTGAGGCAATTCAGACTTCCCTGGCAGGAAAATGTATACTGCCAGTTATCACTTGATTTATAATCCTATAAATCAAACAGAATACAAGTTTCTTCTCCATTACATAATGTATACCAACAATTTACTCCAGCTCCTTCTCAATGGAGTGTTTAAAATGAATTTTCCATGGCCTTGGTATTTTTGGTTGGCTCTCTTTAGAACTTCAGTATTTTGCAGGGTTCTAAGAGAATTTCTGATAGAGAGATTTGACAGTAACAATATGACATCATACTAGTCTGTCTAAATCCCTGGCCAAAGGCATTCAAAATTATGAATAATTTTACAATTTTACCATCTCTATTGAGACTGACCTTTACAGAACACTGAAACACTCTGTTCATACAGACAGTGGACAAGAACAACTATAAAAAAATGCCTGAAGGTTAAATAATTGAAATGAGATAAAATGGAAGTGCTTCTCAAATGGCTGTCACTGACAAAATAAAAATTTGTAAGTTTTGAATTTTAGAAGTAAAGCTCACCTGCTAATCCCTCACCTGCTAATCCAAGCGTCATTAGGCCATTAACTAGAAGGGGGAAAAGAGAGATCAGTTAGATAGCTTCATTCTATCATCTAAAAGAATTAATGCAGATACAAGCAAACTTGAACATAATTTATGGTTCAACAGAATATAAGAAGATTCAAAATATTAGTTTTGATTTTATTAAAGAGTAAGTCTGAAAGGAAAAATGAACACTTAGAGAACATTATGTTTTAAATTGCTTTTTATCTATCCTTCAAATGGGAGAGTCATGCAGACTTGTTATGTGTCTGTCTATACCACTCTTTCCTGTAATTTCCAATGCAAAGAATTAGGAACAGCAACATTTTTTAGGTTCTTGAGACTGCTGACATGAAAGAGCTGGAGAAGCTAACACATCTACTTGAAATGGAGGTCAACTGCACATTCTAAACTGTAAAGTACGTAAAAATCCCTTTGCTATTAAAATTAAGCAAGTACAGAATCATAGATTGGTTTGGGGTTGGAAGGGACCTTAAAGATCATCTAATTCCAACCCCCTGACATGAGCAGGGACACATCCCACTAGATCAGGTTGCCCAAAGCCCCATCCAACCTGGCCTTGAAAACTTACAGTGATGAGGCATCCACAACTTCTCTGGGTAATCTGTTCCTGTGCCTCACCACCCAAATCATGAATCCTCATCATAAATGTGTTCCCTGTGCATTTGGAAATGTAATCCTGCGTTTCATGGTCTCCACCTTTTACACAAAAGAGCCATGCATTTTGGGAAAAAAAAAAAAAAAGTTCAAAAACCCTAAGCATCTCATGCTGATGTCATGTTAACCCAGGTATGTCAGAAGAGCATCCAAAAGGAAACAGACTATGCCAACAAAAGGAGTCTTCTGATCAGCAGTTTGCACTACATCCAGATGGATGAAATTAACAGAAGCCCACTGTGTTAGCACAGCACCAGCCACACTTTGGATTTCACAAACATAGCTAAGAGGGTTGTGGCTTCAATTATTTTTGATCTACTGAAAAAAAAAAAAATGCTGTCAAATATTTATAGTGTTAACCTTACATCAGAAATGAAATGAGTAATTTCACACAGATGGTTGCCTCCTGCTCCTTTTTCAGAGCCAGCATGTAACTCCAATAAAATAAACCAAGATATATGTCGCAGAATACCAGTCCCAGTCATATTGATTCTTTGCTTTCACTGAAATATGCCAAGCTCTCAACTGTTAAAAGTGAATTGTTACATACATACATCTGAGAAGAATTTAGGTCCTTATCAGGAATATATTTTTATTCCAGAGAAGCAATAATCTCTACGTTAGTTACCAATGAACCAGAATGTACTGTAACTGTGAAGAGCAGGAATCCATGTATCAGATTATTTTTTTTTTGCAACTAAACACACACATGAAATATTACTATACACTCTGATGGCTGTATCTCTTCCATAAATAAGGCCCTTTTTTCCCCAAGGCTATTAGTTATTATACTAGTAAATATACTTGATTCCCTGCATAGTTTTTTTCTTTAATCTCTACTTGAAAATGTGCTTTATCAAGTCTAGAAAACTGAAGATCAAATTTAAAGTGCGCACTCTATGAGGAAGCCAAATCCACCCGTTCTTAGGAAATAACCTAGATGCACTACCATACATGGTCCCCTTGATGACCACAGACTGCACCTGCAATTCTTACTCTATTATTTCCTGCCATTAATATCTAAATCCTTTATAGTTATTGCTGCAGTGATCCTCACAAGACCTTGGTGAGGTAAATGAAACTCAATTTACAATGAGAGAGAACCAGTAAGGGAAAATGTGTCCGTGTTGTCCAAGGACAGAATAAAGGCTCACAGATTTGTGGTCTCATCACAGATTCCCCTGGTCCCTGAAGAACTTGCTTTTTGCTCTTCTGATCTGATCAAAACAGAGTAGCACAGGACGTTTCACACCTATACTAAACCAAAGGAGTCCACATAGACTCAGATAAGAGTAAAACAACAATAAACACTGGCACATGCTATTGTGCTCAAGCCTCATTGTTTTCTTTGCTCTCGGATATTCAACTCATGAAAAAGATTTAATCAGTAGACTACATTTTGTTGTTTGTGACAATTTTCACACAAAAAAAACATGACCCTTCAGGCAGCCCTTTTTAGGAATGATGAAGTTCAGTTTATTTCTTGAAAGACTGATGTAATCATATCTCATTACCAGGTAACACATGGGAAAATGAGTGGGTCACAGCTGCTAGAAGATGTTGCCATAATCCCAGAATAAACAGTTGCCAAAATACATCCCAATACACTCCTACCTGAACCAACAAAAAGGACATTCAGTTTAACTGTACTAGTTGCCTGCATGTTAAATCATGTTAATAATAGATCACAGAAATGGCCTTCTATTTTCTACATATACTGTAATAGAAGGTATGATTGCCCCTAGCTTTAGTGGAATCATACAAGACCATCAACTTGGAGCCAGAGAAAGAGGTGAAGGAAAGAACCAGCAAAGTATAGATGAGGAAAAATAGGTTTGAAGAGCCTTTCATAAGAAAAAGATAAGCAAACAACGATAAAGTAGTAGAAAATAAGAAAACCAAAGAAAAATCTAACAAGCTTTTATTAGCAGTCTACTTCAAATTCTTGTACACCTGTATTGCAGCCTCTTACTATCTATACTATCCTTCTGTAAACAGACACAATTTTTACATTAAAAAAGAAAGTCAGAATGGGATTCACAGCAATATGTAAATTCACCATTAGGATACTGTCCTGGTTTTAGTTATGAGAGAGTTAATTTTCTTCCCAGTAGCTGGTAGGGTGTTATGTTTTGGATTTAGGATGAGACTAATGTTGATAACACACTGATGTTTTAATTGTTGCAGAGCAGTGCTTACACTAAGCCAAAGACTTTTCAGCTTCTCACTCTGTCCTGCCAGCAGGCAGGCTGGGGGTGCAGCAAGAGCTGGGAGGGGACAGACCCAGGACAGCTGACCCAAACTGGCTAAAGGGGTATTCCATACCATCTGACGTCATGCTAAACAATATATAGGGGTGGCTGACCAGGGTGGGGGGCCGGCTGCTCGGGGTTGGGCTGGGCATCGGTCAGCAGGTGGTGAGCAATTGCATTGTGCATCACTTGTTTGTACATATTATTATTATTATTATTATTTCCTATCTTAATCTCAGCTCACAGGCTTCACTTTCCCATTTCTCTCCCCCATCCCAGAGAGGGAGGGGGGAGGGTGAGCAAACGGCTGTGTGGTGTTTAGCTGCCGGCCAGGTTAAACTACAACAGATACATAAGAGAGAAACTGGTCTATAATGTTTCAAGTATAGAAACTTGATTTGCTGTGAGATAGATAAATAGTTCTTTATGTTTATTTTTCTAATATACTGTTATTATTCACTGCTATTTTTTTCTCAGAGGCTTATAGCCTTTACATCACAACAATTTCATAGATCAGAAACAACCTTTTGATTGCTGTGTGTACATCCTACTGCATCTTCCACTAATCACTTGGTAGTAATAATTTTGAAGACCTTGTATAAGTATATAAGAAGGAAATGTTAGAATATTATTTTCCCTTGCTTAACATTTCTTGTGAATGCTGCAACTACTGACAAGATAGACAGTACTATTTTTGAGAGGCTCCAATACTTCTTCAAAATAGACATGAAGTAATTATTGTTTCATCTGACCACTGTGCAGTTTTTCACCAGCAATTACAGCAGTGTAATACTATGCATATGGTGCCTGGGATGCAATCAGCTTTGAAATTTTTGAAATTTCTGTGGTCTGATCCATAAATGTATTTCTTCTCTATCATGTTTTTCACAACAAAATAAAAAATAAAAAATAAATGACTTCAAGTTGAACCTCAAATCAATACCCCACTTACTTCTTTAAAGAGTATCCTGACAGTCACCATCATATAATTTGTAACTACATTTCTGGACATCAGACCAATATTGGAAGTTACCCACTAAACAATCATCTACCTTTCTCCAGAATCTTATCGATAGCAGCACATTACTGTGTAAGAACTGCTCTGACACGCAGTTCATAACAGCAATTAAAACCACAGTTTGAAATGACATCTGTTGCTCTTCAGTCATGCACCTGTAAGTTGTTGGAGATGCAGAAGAGACTTGAAAATTCTATTAATATGATTTTGTCAAATTGATCAAATCTAATTGCTCACATTTATTTTATAAATCTAATTTTAAATACTGAGCATATCAACCTCACAGAACTGTACCAAAGTTCTTCCAGGTATTTATTTCAATGTTACATAAAGTTACCTGTTGCATAGCCAGTAAATTCACCAATCTTTTATTTAAACCCGAAGTTATGCTGTTACAAGTTTTCTTGCATGAATGCACAAACACTTTAGGGTATCTAATCTAATAAAAAATAATGTGGAAATAACTTCACCTATGCTCTGACACAGTGTCATCAAGTACCCTATTGCACCACAAAAATACTGGCTACAGCTTGGGTAGGATTCCTTTATCTGTTGTCATGGGCATTTATGAGCTCAAGAACATCACTGCACTAGAGTCTGTATAAATACAAAAGGAAAAGGTAAGCTAACATAAATGTCATGTGTCTGCCTTCCAAAGAGCTCTCTACAAGCGCTGTATGGGAGAATTTTCAAATGTATGTGTTCAAGACACCTCAGATTATGAAGAGGCTGAGCAGTCCTGAAACTTGATGGGAAAGCTTATGACGATCCTACACCTGAACCCTCCTGGGCTGACAGAAGGAGCCAGTTCATGTCTGGAGCAACTTTGGATCCACTTTTATCTCACCCCTCACTTTACCACAACTTTCTGTGGTGATGGGGAGTCTTGGGAGAAAAAAAAAAATAGTTTCCTAATGACAACCTTTGGATAAGAGGACTGTAAGACAAACCTTCAAATACATTTTGTCAAATATACCTTCCCTGTATAACCTCCATACCTACCTTCAGCCAACTATCAACAGTACGCATTTTCTAAAGGCAGAGGAACATGCGCCTCTCTATTCCAATTTTGCATTGTGTTAGAGCACACAGGTTTGTAATGCCAGCTCAAGCACAGTGCTGGAAGGAAGGGCAGAAGTACACGTAGTTATAATATGGCTATGGAGCTCCGAGGGCAGAAACATGTACCTGACAGCAAGAGAAACGTGAGAGAACTTATTGTTTCTGCACCTCCTGCTACAAGCTAAGGTTTGCTGCACCAGCTGTTGGGAGAAAATGGGATGCATGTAAGAGCACTCATTGAGTTTCAATCATCTCAGTTTGCTAAGGATCTGACTGACATATGCTGACTTACCCATCTACCAAAAGTGAAAGCAAACATGATAACCAAATTACTGAAACAGATTTATCTTAAAACCTGCCATGCCACTGCCTACAGCTCAAAGAGAAGAGTCTTACCAGCATTAGCTTCATAAAGGGCTGTGAAAAGCATAAGGTCATATAGCTCCCAGGAACCACACCATATACCTTGCTCAAGTGCCTTAGGCATCTGACTGGTCCTCTCCATGCTGCAGCCCATCCTTAAGGCTCTAAGTCTTTATCATTACTGTCCTTTTAGGCCTAATTCATACTCCCACAAACTGCAGCTCTGGGTTATGTTTTTAAAATGTTGAATCACTTCTCTGAGCCCAGTTCTTACTCCAGCTAATCACACCAGGATGGTAAACCCTCAACAGAGGTAATAGTGATTATTTAGCATTAAATTTATACATAGATGTGCAAAGCATAAACTTCTGCTAAGAGAAAAAAGCCTGAAACACACTCAGGAAAGCAAAAATTGTTGAGGACTGTCCATTCTGATGCAAGCTCTCACAGGCAAAGCACAGGGACCACTCACAATTTCCAGACTGATTTTGCACAGCATTGTCAGGGCATTTATCAGGGAGCGGCAGGAGTGGTGCTGTGTGAGAGGGACAAGCTGGGGTGACCATGGTGCAGGTCATACCTTTGCCAATGGGATGCTGCTCCCCCAGCCTGAACCAGGCAGGCAGAGCTTTGAGTGGATAACATGCTGCGCCAACAGCCCCAGCATGGCAGAGGACAAACCAGGTAGCATGGACATAAACGAGGAAATAGTGCCAGAGGCAAAATGGGAGACAAGGTGAGTCACTACTTAGGTTCACAATGCATACAGGAAAGCTTGCCAGCAAGCCAGAACATGTGCTAGGGCCAGACCACCTATGGTGCACATCAGTGAGTGCAGCCCCCCAGACCCATACACAGGGTTCAGGGGGACCTGGTGAGGCTGTTCAGGGGACTTATAATGCACTGACAGTCCTGACAAGCACATGAGCAAGTGGCTAGCAAAGTCCAGCCTTCTACCCAGTCTTAATGAATGTGATTCAAACCCTACAGCACAAGAAACAAACAACAGGAAGTTACAGGTGAGAACACGTGTTGGGGAAAGGCTGTAAAAGCAAACCTAACCTTTTAAAATACATAGATATGTCATGTATTAATTTACCACCTGGTTAAACTAATTAGAAGAATACTTCCCCTTTAGGATAAGTTTGAATTTCAAAATGTTTACATCTCCCTATGTATTCTTTTTTTCTGCTCTGTTATGCAAGGACATAAGCAAGTCAAAGATATTCCCAGAGCCTTGGTGTGCACACTTGGTGTGCTTCACTTGACTCTGAGCAAGGGCTTTCCCAACAGCTCTGCACTACCTACAGCCCCTTGCTCCACCACCCAGCATCAACCCTGCTCTCCTGCTCCCTGACAGCGCATGCCAAGTCTCCCCACCCTGCAAGGCAACTGCAATTGAACTTGTTCACTTATTTCAGCATTATCATTCAAAAAGTGGTCCAGCTGGGTACCTCTATGCACTATGCAGTGAAATGTAAGCACATATAGCAAAATGAACCGCATCTTCTCAGGTGGCCCACCCTCTAAGAGAAAACTAACATGAATGTCTGCATTGTTTCAAGTCTAGGAGGTGCTGTAAAAGAACAAAAGGAAAAATAATGCTACTGGTACAAAAACTGAAGTCCCACCTGCCAATCTTTAAATAATTCTTATTACAATATATATGACTCAGAAGGTTACCTATTGTTCTCAGTTACGAACTGTACTTTTGACATTTCTCCTTATTAAAGGATCAGGACAGGGAGGGTGGACAAGGACAGGACACAGGAACATCACCATATAGTGTGAAAGCAGCAGAGGAAATGAGGCAACTGAAGTTCATGGAGCCAAGCGATGACAGGAATCCAACACAAAGGAAGGATGCTGGAAATAAACAGAAGCTTGCAATAAATATAGTACTTGGGAAAAAAAAAAAAAAGTGTCAAACTTACATTCAAAATTGTCCCCAAAAGAAACATGCCTGTATCAGCACATGGACATGCAGGTGCAAGGTATACAGCAGGGCAGATCAATCTGTTGGTGCATCAGTAAAGTATAATATAATTCCAGCTCTCTGTGACTCCTCCTACATGTCAGTAACACACTACAAAGCAATCTGGTTTTGAGAAGGAACACTGGGCTAACTAGGGGATGTGAACGTGCAATGTGGCACATATGAAAAGATTGTTACTGGGCTGAACTCAAAAGGAAAGCTCAGGAATTTTCTCAGTGCTGACAGTGAGTGGGAGATCTCGTGTGGGACAAATAGTTGTTTGTGTTTTTTTCTTTCTTTTTTAATCCAGGTTAGCAATTTACCAGGTCTGCTAAAGGAACGTAGACATAAGAGATACAGTTAACTGATGCAGATGGTTTTGACTAGGGTACAATCTGGAAACTTAAAAAAGTTTCTCTATGCCCAGGAAGTTACCCAGCGATGAAGGCTAACACAGAAGTCAGCTTTGCATTATTCCTTGCTTTGATGCTGAAGCTTTTTTAATACTTTGTATTTTTTTTCTTGTGTCAACTGCGTGGAAGACATTAGTCAAAGAAATGTAGTATTTAAAACTAAATGTGCAGTTCAGTGCTGCACTTTATCATGGTTTGAGGCATTATGTTATTGCCTTTGAATTGGTAAAGTAATTTCAGACAGTTAACAATTTTGGACATTAGAGTCTTCTTCCTGCAGAGCAAGAAAAGCATGAAAGGAAGCAATTTAAGCTTTTTCATTTCATCAGTGCAAATCAACAGGGAACGTTACTGAGGGCATCAACTGTTCAGTCTCATGTTGGTTCAGTTCCCTAGCTTTCCAGTGACTACAAAGAAACGTGCCAATTATTCTGAACTCATACTTTAATTGTGAACTTTTCAGACCAGAAATACAAATGTCTTTCACATTCCTTTGTAAAGTGCTTAAAGCACTGCTGCCAGCATATAAATTATACTTGACACTTTCTGAACAGCCTGCATCTACTTCCAGAGTTGCTCGATGGGTTTTCTATTATTTTGCTTGAAACTAGTATGTTTCTTTATTTAAATAAATATATAGCCAGTATGCAGTATTTAAATAAATAGTTTTATTTAAATAAAGCATACCAGTTCAACAAGAGACTTAGGAGAGAGACTTTTTAGCAATCATCCAAATATTTAGATCTGCATTACATGGAAGTCATGTGACTCAATGTGAAATGCCAAATTTCTTCAACTCTTTCCTGTCCAATTATGATGTTTTTGATGAAGCACTATGTAACTGAAATATAAAATGGTATTTTTTACAACCACTGATTTTCAGACAGTAGATGAACTAAATATTCCAAAAGCAGAACGGTTTGCTTGAAGTAAATTCTCTTCACACTGTTTTAATAGAGTGGTATAAATCAATGGGCTCCTTGAAGTAAATCCTAACTCAAGATCCTCCCAGAGAGGAAAACTGAAGAAGAATAAGAACAGTATATTTGTTTCCATAGTAGAAAGAAATTCATGGCATTAGAAACTGTTTAAAATGTTTAGACATGACAATCAGCAAAGTTACAGGGACCATGATCTAATGTATGGTGGCCAGAAGAAGGTTCCAGAGGCTGATGCTCCTCATGGAGTTCTATAGCCTACTGCCTGTAGAAATGATAAGAACAGCTTTTCCTAACAAATCCAAACCATCTCTGGTTGTATTCACTTCTGCCCCCTGTTCCCAGGGTAGCTGGGAAGGAATGCTATTCAGGATGTATCTACAGGCCTTGCAAAAGCCTTGTGCTCATTTTCATCTAAACTTCTGTGAGACCTAGTCCTTGGGGTCTTGGGATACAGTGCTAGTCACACAGATTTATAATTTCTTCACCAACCAAATCATAGCTCTTAATAATTTATTATCAAAGATAAATATGCTTTTAGCAAGAGGTGAAAACCTTGTTTTCCCCCCTAAATGTCTGCACTTCAAGTTCATTATAGCCTTGTGAGGAACTGCTACTGCAATCTCCATTGCACATCAACTACGGAAATAATGATGGAACTGGAAATTTGTCCAAAGCCAGAAACAGAAATCAACATCACAGTGTCACCCCAACAGCAGTCCTGTGCCAGGACCTGTCAAACAGCCATCCCCTTCTCTCAGATAATGTTGCCAGAGCAACTGAAGTACATGACAATCCCTCTCTGCCTGAGATAGCTGTGAAATGTGTCTGCTGTGTAATTAATGGAAAAGGTATATCAATAAATGAGGCAACACAGTTCAGATTTACTCTCCCAAAAAAGCCAGCCAACTTGCAACTACAGTGGAGAGACACTCTCCCAGTCTATGTGAGAACAGTGATATCCACAAAAGGCAGTATGCATATCCAGGCAGGACCTGTCTGACACTAGCATCTGATCACCCTTGAAGCATGCATTTGATGTAATGGGTACTCATTATTGCAACTCAGCTGCCTGTCATTAGCTGAAGAGGCAGGAAAAGACAAAAGAAAATGTGATGGAACATAAAGGTTCCCTATAATAAGGAAATGTAAGGTCAGCACCACACTGACTTTATGCCTATCCACCTGTGAAAGAGTGTAAAACACTAGTCCCTCAAGGCAAATACGGACTCTAACGTGCTTCTCTAGAATAGCCCGAGAGGTGGCTTTTTCTTTTATTTTCTTTTAAATAACCTGGTGAAGGGGAAATGACCCATGTAAGTTTCACAGACAAGGGTCACAGCACACTCCCTCCTGAGGAAGTCTTTAAAACTGTGAGATACTTGAAGACATTAAAAGTTTCTTCTTCCCTTGACAGGCAGAACATTTAAATGAAGATACTGCCAACACAGAAGGCCTGGGAAAATGTTTTTTCACATTCTGACCAGACAACTAAAAATCCCAGCATGCAAATCCACCTTGTCTTGATGCTACACGCACTCCTCTCCTCATACTGTTACTTACCATGTTGTGTTATTTTACCAACATAACTTCAATAAAGTAACATTTTCACTGAATTATACTCCTACCATGAAAGAGTAAGTTGGGTTGACCATTCAAGTGTGAGGTTGTTTACTTTAGTAGACAAAGTAGTCTGTAAGTGTTCCAGAGCTTGTAGAATTCTAGAATCATACCATAACCCAAGTTGGAAGGGACCCCCAAGGACCATCAAGTTCAAATCCAAAAATCAAACCATACGTTTGAGAGAATTTTTGAAATACTTCTTGAACTCCAGTAGGCTTGGTGTGCTACTTCTCTAGGGAGCATGTTCCACATCCCGATCACTCTCAGTGAAGACCCTTTACCTGATATCCAACACGAACCTCCCCAACACAGCTTCATGCCATTCATTCAGATCCTATTGCTGGTAAACACTGTAGGGAAAAATACCAAAAAGTATTTCTCCCATTGGGTCCCCTGAGGTAAAAGAATTGCTAGGGAGTGAAGAAATTATTTATGGAGTCAGGTTAAAACAGTGAATACAACCAAACTTGAACAGCAGGCTCCTGAGATTCTCAAATCTAGACATTTCTGAGCTCTGTGATGGTTGATCCATCATCCAGAGTTCCCTGATGCACAGCAACCCTATTGTTTCACTATCCATACCTTATTTGCCTAGCCTTTTTCTCAAACTTTGACACCATAAATAATTAAAAACTTCTTCAGTAATTTAAGAATAAAACAAAAGCTCACTTTGGGGACTGCACAAATAAACATGCATAAATTCAGATGCAATAATATATATAGATATATGTCTTGCTATTCCAAAAAGCATCAGAGCTAACTGTACTGTGTGACTGATAAGAGTTTGGTTTCATAACTGGGAATTTAATTAGTGGCACTTGAGCTGACTGCTTAGTTTTGCACAAAACCAGCCTCCCTGCATCACTGTAACAGTGTTTCTGTAACTCTTTCCTACTGTACTGAGGGGTAAGTGAAGTGTTTTAATTCACCCTCACTTACAGAAAAGTGCTTCATACAATTCCTGTCACTTCGATGTGTATTCATGTCTTTCATCCCCAAAAGGGGGAACTAAAATGAAAGCGTAGACATAATCTGACCAATATTTGCTATTCTCTATTGATCCATACACCATAAGAGTTTCTGAAGCACAAACACCATCAGTGAAGCTGCAAAACAGTTTATCTATGTCTGCGTGCTTTCACAGTCTCAGAAACATTCTTCTTGGCCTGAAATTTTCCCCTCCTTTGGTCTCATATTGAGGTGAACTTGTTTTTCCCTGAAGTCTGAGGAAAATTATCCTCAAGATTTTTGAGTCATGTAAGAAATCAGTACAAGAAAGTAGGAAAGAGTTTCTTCCAATAATCTCTACACCAAGCCAATAACTTCTGCTCAAATGACATTATGTTCTTCAAAAGTCTTTCCAGTTGTAGATTTCAAGATTGCAAGTGATGGAGAATTCCCACTTCCTACAGGAGATGTTTATGTTTGATTGTTTCTGCCAATATTTATTTCTTTGGCAAGGTTTGTTATAATTCATTACATGATAAAGTATGAAGTAGCTCAGAGGAAAAGGAAACCAAACAATGTCTAAGCATGCAACAGCCCAAATCTCCAGAAGACCAGTATGCCAAACATCCTTAAGACAGTCTATGTGTCCCATACTGCTCTGACAGAAAAGCAAGAAAAGGATAGAGCTGAAGCCTACTTTAATTAAAACCTACTGAATAATGCCAGATTTAAAATATTACTCTACCACACAGATTTTTTTCTTTTATTAAAAATACATAATTTAATGCATGAAGAGCATTAAGATTTCTTTCCAAAATCTTGAAATGCCAAAAGACAAGAAAACACATATAGTTTGTAGAGCTTAATTTTCCTTTCATCTTTCCTTCAAATTGCTCAGACTTCCTTTGGCATTTCTGGTTTACACTACAGCTAATAAAAAGAAACTGGACCCACAGTTACTGCATCAATACTAGCTCTATTTCACTGTGCATCACTAAGTATTTTATGGCATAACACTTCCCATTCCAAACAACCTCCTGGAAATATGTTCAGCAGCATCATTAACCTAATGACAAAGGCTGGGTTGCCTGAATGCAAATCCAGCCTAGGTCCAGTGATCATAAACAAGGAAGGAGGTATTTCAATGACTTTTGAATATGATACAGTAAGTACTAAGTTTGAGTTATTTTACGGTGTGAGATTTTTGTTTGTTTTGTGATACTTAACTTATAACAAAACCATATACTGATGTGCTTTCCTAAAATAAGAATATAGGAGATTTCATACGTACTGCATTACAACCAATGACCCCATGGAAATTCCAGCTTTGAGTGTCTTTGAACTGGAAACAATTTTTTTTTTTTCATATTTCACTTGATGTAAACTTAATGCTGTACATAGTAAACATAGCTAAACATTAAACCTCTTCTAACATTAGACAAATAATGTTCTTGATATGTGGAGATCTGCTGGGAATAAAGCTGGAATAGCTCATTAACTCATGAGGTGTGGAAGGACTGTGCAACACCTGCAGTGACTTGCCAAACACAAACATGAAGAAATTTGCTCCACAGCCCCATGCAGCGACCCGGCAGCAAAGCCGGATGCCAAGGTTGAGATAACTCCAAACAAAGGGTCCCCTTCACTTCTAAACCGCAGAATGTGTCCAGGTACCCCACAGACAGTGGAGTCTCCTCTGTGAGACTGATTGTGGACACCCACATGGCCTCTCTATTACCACATCTGTGAGGACATCTTCCTCACAGCCATAATGAGGTTCTCCAGTGCACAAAGAGGCACAGGGGGGTGAGCAACAGGGAGGACTATGGATCAAATCCAATAGTTTCTAAGCCTCTTCTGTCCCAGTACTATCTAACCTAAAGTTCAAGAGCTTAAGCCTTGGAGGAAACTTAAATTTTCTGTCCTATTAATGAACACTAGAATGGCTTCTACAAAGTGTTATTTCTGTCCAAATATCTTCCAGTCTGTTCACAACACCCAACAGCTGTGAACTCTCTTTTCCTTGGCATTGAAGACAGGAGGGCCACACAGACCAAGCATAGCATATCCTGTCACATCTTGAACTAAGCATTTTTGAAAAATCTAAAGTGCAAGAATATTTTCTAAACATTACAGTCTTTAGCATTAATCTCTTTGCACACAGAGGAACACAAAAGAAATTGGTCACTTACAACATTTGGAAACAAAACTCTGAGTTACTACGCGAAGTGACAGTCATTGGCTGATGTAAATTACAGTATTTCGTCTCACACTGCCTGAAGAATTTTTCCCCATATCATGCTCTCCAAAATAAGAGCAAATTAGTCCCATTTATTAGGGTGTGAAAGTAATAAAACAGATGCTTTATTGTAGGGTGCGGTGCTTCTGCATAGTCCTTTGCTTACTCAGCTTAATCAGGTTAGATGCGAACAAGATGTGCCTTTGTCGGTCCAGTGCTGTGCTATGGCCTCAGGAGGGCCTATCACATTATCATCTTCAGATCAGAGTCTCACTTTGAGCATAGGTGGAGCAAACAAAATCCTTTCTGCAAAAGGCCATAAATCTGGCCGTCTGCTTCACACAGATAAAATTCTCTATTCCAGGGCTAAATATAGGCCACCAGCTGTTACGCAGACATGCCCCTTTTTCAAGCCAATATAGTAGGTCATGTCAAGCTGCTCTCAAGATAAAGGCTGAGACCCTCTCTAGCCTTCAGATCATTTTAAACAGCACCATTACACTTTCTTTTAAAGCCCTTTTAGAGGATCCAAACTGCTTCCTCTCTTCAGTCTGGTCTCAGGGAAGCATAAATATGAATGCAGATCAAACCTAAAAAATTCTGAAAATGAAGACTTCCTTTTTTGCTATCTACTCACTTCCTTCCCATACTCATACCCACATATCTTCCTCCCACATGACCCAAAAGCTTCAGGCAGATTTTTAGGTTGTTCTACACACACAGCCACTCTAAAATAATGTCTTTTTTTCTGTCATATATTGTCATATATTTTGCAGTTTATCTCAATACAAGACTATCTTTGAAGAGACTCTTATTTTAGAAAAAAAGTACAGGCTGTTTTCATAAAACACAAAATAATATACCTCTATGCTGAAAAAGCAACAGCTTTTGCTAAAATAAAAAGGTGTGAATTAAAACAGGCTTCATTTATGTTTGTGAAAATTAATCTCTTTATGAGCCTTAAATGAAAACACGCTTTGCTTTCTTTGTACCTCTCTCTCAAGCACTAATTTCAACAGCAAAGACACAGATGGTAGCAAATGGAGTTTTCTAAAGGACACCCTCACTTTGTTTCTTTCCTGAGTTGGAAAAACTGAAATTTGATTCAGTTGACTCTAACCCAAGCCATGAATCATCTCTAATCAATGGAGAGGTAGAATAAACTGAAAACAAAGAAACAAACAAACAAAAACACAGGTGCGTCTGCAATGTTTAAAATACGACTTAGTTGGCAAAACCTCCCACAGTTCTCCGTGAGGTGATCTGTTCTTGCTCATGACCCTTTTCTTAAAATCTCATGGTTCTTGTGTATCTTCACCTATAGTGCTACCTGCCCATCTCAGTAAAGACTTCTGGCTTCAGTTTGCAACCTCTCATAGTTTTTCTTGCAGATATGGCTAAAACAAACCTAAAATCTAGGGCCTCAGACCTCAAAGCTATTTAGAAACTGAACTAATATTTAGGCACGGAAATCTTACAAATTCAAGAGGAAGTGTTTACTACCTTAACTGTTTTCAGGATTGGATCTCACTTAGATTGGTGTAAATTGGGTTCAGAAAGCCCACTTCCTTCCTTCCCACATTCAATCTGAAGTTACCTTCAAACCATTTGGTACCATCCCTACTGGCTTTTGGGACCAAGCGAGTTGGAAATGGCATTTGATGCTCTGTGCTGCAACCTACAGTCCACCCCCAGACACTTTAGATAACTGAACTCAAACAGTAAATACTGCTGGTCTCCCTGTCAAGTACACATAGTGTGAACCTGTCTCCCATTGCCCATGCAGACCTCAGAGAAAGGACAACACTTTCCCAAGAAAAGGGATCAGGAGAAACAGAAAGGGTGAAGGACAGTGGGAAGAACATATGGATCCAACAACAAGTTGGAATACAGGTTGCTTATACACTTAATGCTCTGCTTTCAGAAGATGTTGATGGGGTCCACTAATCTTCCTGCTCATCTGGGGTTGAAAGTCATATATTTACAAAATGAAGCATATTTATTTTGGTAGAGAAGAATTTTTGTTATAACCTTCTGTTCTGTTTCAAAAGCAGATGTTCTGCCTTGCAAAGGTTTATTTGTTTTACACGCACACCCGCTTGGATCTACTAAATTCAGCACTCCCACACTGGCTTTCCCTTTCTTCATCCCACCCTTTGCAGCTGCAGAACAGCATGATAGATTTATAAGGAAATAATACACACACACATACACAGACACAAGTTGATTTGGTTTTTAATCTTTAACCTAGCAAAATTTTTTCCCATTTGTGTTCCCCCTCAGAGTCCAAACTTCCTAGGAGTTATGGTCACTGTGTTCCAGGCAAGGGGAACTCAGGACCTTAGAAAATTCAGATTTTAATACATTTTTTTTTCCAGGATTGTTTACAGGATGAGATATGGTCTTTAAAAAAAGATAGTAAGAACAGGAGTCTGAAGTCAGTCTCCGTTCCCAGCTTTCTAACCGTCTGGTTGTTCACCTCTTGCCAAAATGTTAAGCTTTTCCTGTGAAACAGGATTATGAAATGTGAACAACTATATACAATCTTGGAAATCTGCATAGGAAAACTATTCCTGATAAGTATTGTAATCTCTCTGTATGTGTATACATACACATGCTGTATGTATACACATACTGAGAAAGACTCCTCTAGAATTTTGAAAAATATCCAGCTTTATTCTGATAGCATCTTTCAACTCATATACAAATAACACCACTGAAATATGTACATCATGCAAACAATGAAGGAGCAAAGTTTTGGACAGGGATGTCAAAACAGCAACTACTTGTATAAAAAGCCTACTTAGTCTGTTAAATGTCTTGGTCAAGCCCTTAAGTTTCTCCTTGCCTTAGCTTCCATACATAGGAGTGGATTTCATAATATCCTACTGGATTCTTTTAAATATATGACTATTTCCCAAGTCCCTAGATCCTGCAAACCATAGATACCTTCTAAGCATCTACACTCTCATGGGAAACTATCAATTATGTGCTCCTGTGCCAGCCGCCTCAGTTCACTGATTCCTTCCCACCAGCAGATACATACGCACACCACTGCAAACCCAACTTCTTTATTTTCTGAGCTTCCGAGAAGCAAACACACTGCCTTTTTTGCTATCTTTGCAAGGAGAAACAAAACAGCTGATGATTCTATACAGTGATAACGTTTTCAGAGCCACAGACAGAAGGACACTCAGAAAGTAGTGACCTGAGCTGGGAGAAGGTCCCAGTCCCTACCAAGCCAAGCTCCCTACAGAATTCAGTGAGAGCTAACACTGGAGACTCTTCACCTTCCAGAGAGTTCATGGGTCTCTGGTTAATCAAAAGAATCCATTAGAAAATGAGGAGGAAAGCAAAATAAAAACCTTTTGAAATAACTGATACTAAAAGCATGTTTGCATTGCTTGAAGAAGTTTAGTTTTCAAGCCGTTAAGGCTTTCCTTAATAAAAACTTTCCTTATTTCATGTCATAAAACTTTCAAGGCTCCCAAAAGGCTTTTCTACCAGGAAATTACTCTGATTTAATTTATTTTTGATTATATATATCCTTTCCGACTTAAAGCAAAAGTGACGTATTATCAGTTAACACATATCCTTAAACTCATTTCTTTGCTCTTATGCTTTTAAGAAAGCAACTAGCACAGTCAAAAATGTCTAGCACAATTGATTTACCTGTGTCTCTGGTAAAAAAAAAAAAATGTCTGCTACCTTTCTGAGCTACAGGGATATTGTCCTTCACTCCACTAATTCTCTGAAAATAATTTTCCAGTAAGTAATTGTGTTTTGTAAAAGTCACAGAAACATCACAATGTCTCCACAGTCAAAAAAAAAAAAAAAAACAAATAAACAAATCACTACTTGGTTCCCTAACTTCAAGACTGCATAAATCCTCATCTGTCAAGGCAGGTGTTAGTCAGTTTTTTAAATTCCTTTTCAGATGAGAAGAAAAATAAAATGAGTGATCGATATAAGATTTTAGCAATTCTCAAGCCACAGAGGTCAGAAAATTGATGTATTTGACCTGTAATTCTTTTGACAGAACAGGTAAGACAATGCTACTGAACATTATCAATACAACTATTCACGCATTTGTGAGTCTTTTTATAGAAAGCTGTCCAGTGTTTACCAGCTTTGTACTTTGGTAGGAGTGTGAAGTTAGTGAGCGAATTTGTAAAGTCCTCAGACAACCCTTCTAAATCTACAAGGTCTGATTTTCTTCTCCACTATCTGTGACTTGTGGGGAGTTAACCTCATCTCTGAGTTTATTGTACAGGGAAGGTCAGAAATGCCTTCTCCCAACAACTTTTGACCTGACCGGCACATACTATATCGGGGAGTATTAACACAAGCTACCTGACGAAGAAGAAAAAAAAAGAAAAAAAGAAAAAATCACGCACATGCACAAAACCCCTACACAAGTATTTATAGCAATAAAGTTAATCTTACATTAAGCGAAAGAGCTGAAGGCTATCTACACTTCTAACAACTGCCCATTTGTAACTTAGCACTCTAACAACAGCCCCTCTTAATCGGCAGCTGCAAACTTTCCCCTTCTCCAGCGATCAAACCTGCCTCCCCCAGGGTCGGATTCAGGCTCCGCGAGGCTGACCAAGCCGGGTCTTTCTCTCAGGGGGCTGCTGCTTGCGGGACCAGCGGAGCAGATGCTGCGCTCTACCCCAGCCCACCCCGCTCCGCAGCGGGGAGCGCCCTCCCGCACCGCACCGTACTCAGCACCCTCGGTCCCCGCAGGGCCCTGCGGCAGGCGACCCTTCCCTCTCTCCCTCCCCAGGAGATACTCCATTCCCTTTTCCGAGCTTCACCCCCGCGCCGTGCGGATGCTGGGCCGGTCCCCGCCGCCTCCCGCGGGGCTGCTGCGTCCCGGAGCATCAGCGCCCAGCCCCGGGACGCCCCGGCCCGGCCCCCCCCCAGCTCACCCCACAGCAGCAGGACGGGAAGATGCCGGCGGCAGCAGCCGGGAGCCTCCATCCCGGCTCGCCTGGGCGGCGGGGGGACAGAAGCCGCATGGGGCGACCGCTCGGCAGCCGCAGCCCCCCGGCGGGCGGCTCCTTGTCATGCCGCGGCGGCCGGGCGGCAGCGGGGGCGGGCGCGGGGGGCAAGGAGCAGCTTCCCCGCCCCCGGGGGGCTGCCGGCAGCGGGGGGGGGCGGCTCCGAGGCCGGGCTGGGCTGGGCTGGGCTGGGCGGGCTGCACCGGGGGGGGGGGGGTGCTCCGGGTGGAGGCAGGGAGAGGGAGTCTGTGTGTGTATGTAAGAGCGAGTGTGGGGGTATATGCACGAGTGTGTGCCTGTGCCTCTGCGTGCACACGCGTGCTTGTGTGGGTACGTGCCTGTGCCTCCAGAACCTCCCAAAGCCACGACAAGCAGACGAATACCTTTCCCACCCCCACTGATCCAAAGGTGGAGGAGAGACCCTCCAGCCCGTGAGGAATGTCTCCCCCCCCCCCCCCCCCCCCCACCCCCCCACCCACCCACCCACACACACACACACCCACCCCCTCAGTCTCGGGGGGGAGGGGGGGGAGGGACGGGGGGCAGGGGGTGGTCGGGGACCCCTACTCCACTGCCCTAGGGAGCTGGAACGGCCTTTCCCCTCCTGCCACCACACCCTCGCTGAAAGCACAAGGGGCTGGAAGCCACCTGCCTTAGTCCACCCGCAGTCCTTTCAGTTTGGCCTATGCAGCACCAACATGTTAACTTGCTTAATATTTACGGCTGAACATGGGCAGAGAGCTAGCCTAACCCCACACAGAGCCAGAGCGGCCAGGAGCTCTACAAAAACACTTAAAGTATTTTTAAGTTTCTATTTCATCTCTGTGCGGCATTATCCAGAGGGAGGATGGTAAAGCTCCTCCTTTTCATCGATACTTAAAGGCTTTGTTCTTTGAATTCTCTCCTCTCTCTAATAATTTACCATCTCCAGAAAGAAACAACAGATTTAGAAGCTGCTAAAGAAACCTTTTCTTAGCTAAAAATATTTGTACTGCTAGGGAATAAAAAGTCAGAGTGTGTTTCTAGGCACAAGGAACGGTTCACCTCAGTAACTGCCTTTTAGTGGAACATTAAATCACGGTCATTGTTAAAGGTCAAATGCACCAAAAAAGTTTAATTTTCAGAAAGATATTCATGCCATGCATAAGAACATAGGTGCTTTTCTATGTCAGTCATTTCACTCTCAAAATCTTCAAACACTTGCCTAGAACAGTGCTTTAAAATGCTTTTGGAGAGTGGAACCCCAAACACAGCAGAACTACACGTTGCATGTGCATCCAAGTGCAAGCTACTGAATACACAAACTGAGAGTAGCTCTGATTGATGAGTTTATCTAGGCTGAAGGAAATGGAAAACCTGGGAAGCCACAGAGAAGGCTGCGATTCCAAGGTGCTGAAATAGCTCTGCAGACATGAAAGTGTGTCAGTTATAATAAACCTTCTATTATTTGTGTGTCACCTTTTCCTCTTAACTGAAATGAAATCTTGTAAAACACCATAAGCCATAAATTACCCATAGCTCAACGAGATCATCCTTCTGCACAGGAGCTGCTGCTTCTGCTTTGCCAGGCACACTTTCAAGACGAGGGAGCAGAGGGAAGTACAGAGCACAGCACAGTGACAAGCATGAAGCTCCTTACACTGCATCCTTCCTATCGCTATGATCTTGGTTCCCCTTATCAAGTCCCCTTATCAAGAAGTTAGAATCAGTATTTTCAGGAATTTGGACTGATCTTCAGGAGTGTTATGATACATGCTTAATTTGCAGCATTGTGTATTAAACATTTTACAATATACAGCATACAGCCAATATTTCTGTCACATAGGATATGGAAATAACACCACTAATGTTTCTTCTAATCTGTATTCATCATCCTCACATGCTTCAGATGAGAAATTTACAGATCTTACAAGTGAAAGTTACTGCTTTCAGCTAGCAAGGTTCGGCAAGCACTTCTAATTTTATGCTTGCAGCAGACACTATGATGGTGCAAATATTCAAGGCAGAAAAAATAGCTAAAATATATAGGCAAATGCACTAATTTAGAGTCAGTCAGGCTGTAATATATAACAGGCCAAGTGTCCTAGGTGATATCTTCAGCAACATGAACTAAAACAAGTATGTCTGATACACAGGTGTACCTTTGAAAAAAAAGTGTCAGTGTTAGAACCATTGGTAAGAGGAAACTTAAGACATTTAAAGGTTTTCATTAAGACTGTCTCTCCCCCTCAGCTGCACTAATGCCAACAAGTTTACTTTAGAAAGGCTGTGAACTCTTTTATTCTGTAAATCTACCTTACTAGCATAATGTGTTTGTGCCTGTAGAAATCCAATTCCACTTCAAATAAGAAATGCTAAAAATTCCTTCTGCTGTGCTTAGCTCTGAATCCCACCCCAACACTATGCAGTTGCAATAACCTCAAAACCATAGTTTGCCCTAGTGTCCCAAAACACCACCTCTGTAGATCACACTTTTTCATGTGCCCTGCAGATAATAAATAAATAAATAAATAGATAAAAGAATAGCAATAGACAGGTAAGTAGTTTTTTCAGCACTGAAGGTTGCCAAGGAGTCTGTGACAAGAAAAGATAGAAGGAGCCAAGCCATATAGGACCACTGTTATTGTAAGCACAAGGGTGTTAAGGGCAGCATTATATACAGCAGCAAACTCTCATACTCCAGAGGCTGAACTGATCCAACCAAAAAAAAAAAAAAAAAAAAAAAAAGGAAAAACCTGCTTACAAAATAAAACAAAAAAGCTGGAGATATTACACTATGAAAAGCAACATCACCTTTCACTGTAGGCTCAAGTCGCAGCCCAGACAAACTGCCTACTTGCTTCTGTGGAGAGATACCTTGTTAGGTTACAGACAGGAAAGTTTTTTTCTGCTCTTCCTAACACAACATTTTTACATTAAGATTTTAAATCCATATTTTATTAGAATTGCTCACTTGCATGAGGACTGAAAGAGCAGGTTCACTTCATATGTGTTTCTCAACTAAAGTAGGTCATCTTGCTCTCCCATTCAGTGCTCTTATGTGACTTTCCTACTCCAGAAGTTTAAAAAAAATAACAGGCACCAGCATGTCATTAAAATAATTTCCTCCTCCTGTTTGCACAAATTCTGTTTGCACAATTTCACACTTATGTTTTCTTCTGTCTTTCTACCACCAATGTAGGAAATGTATGAATATGCCAACAGACATCGTTAAAAAGGCTTCTCCCTATGAATGGAAAACCACAGTGCATAGAAAAGGTAAATTTTTTCTTTTTTCTTTTTTTTCATAAACGCAGATGTGGATTAGGAAAGGAAACTTACTTTGACAGTATTCTAAAAATTTGCATTTTTTAAGACACATGTTCTGTGATTTGAGCATAGTTCATAGTTAAGTACCTAACCAATCAATACATATTTCAAAATGCACTCAATTTCAGAGGTGCTGAGCTGTGACTATCTAGCACCTCTACAACTATTTTATTTTACAGACCTAGCTATTACATTGCAGCCTTGAACCTTGAAAATTTGAACATTATTTCTAAGAAATCAGAACACACAATTATTTTATTAGGTTTCTAGCATGTTAACTGTTTTCATGCAATAACAAAACAAACAAAAAAATCAAGCTACTTGGTTATCTTACACCATCAACACCAATGCCTATGACTAATAACATAAAAGTTACTTTTAAAGAGATTGAGGAAAAGCAGACAAGTATTCTGGGAGAACACATTTATTTCCAGGAAGAAATAAATAACTGAAGTGGCTTGCATGTGTTTTGCATTGTATTTACTGTTAAAGAAAGTGACCTCTGTTTATTTTCCCCCCATAAATATAAATATAAACCTATATTTAGCTATAAATACCTCTCTCTGGAAACCAGGAAGAAAGGCTCTTTTAAAATAGCTCAGTTAGGTTAATCCAACTACAGACGATATCGGTTGTCAGTGATACCAGGACTACAGGTAGATCCCTCCCAGCCTCACTTCACATGCCAGATAGTAACGAAGGCAGCTGGCATTCCTTCTTGGGCAGCAAACTCTGTCACTGCTTCTCCCACTGGAGAACAATTCCCTGATCAAGGGCCCTCCGCCAAAGCCCGTGACCTTTCCCACAGCCCACTCTGCTGGGGGCTTGAGCGCATCAGGAGAGCCCAACACACACCACTGCAAGCCTGGGCTGCAGCTGAAAGACTTCTGCTCTCCCTGCTTTGCTGCCCCTAGTACCAGTGACATGGCAGCACCACAGCTGTGATGGGTGCAGATGGACAAACACTGTTCTTCTGATCTCAATCCCATCCAGTCTGATCTGCCTTTAATTTTTTGGTTGGTCTTTTCAAGGGACCCGAGAGTTAATCTGCAAGAACTAAAATGTGTAGTTGATTTCCAATTGCTTTTCTCTTATCAAAAGGACCATCCCAAGGCTGTTTGTAAGTTTACGTCATGCACATTGTGATCTTTTCTTCCTGTTGCGCACTACCATTCTTTTTGTACATCAGGCAGGAGCTTTAGCATAAAAGAAAGTCTTTGTAATTTAGCTTCAGCACAGGAAACAAATCATGGCTTCATTTTTAATGTAAACGTTCATAAAACGTGCACAATGTTCTATTCCTTCCAGACTAAATAAAGCAAAGATTAATTCATGTCTTTTTAAACACTCAACAGTCAGATATGTTTCAGAGGCCCTGGTTTTTCACTCAGAAGATGCCTTTTTTTGTTTGTTTGTTTGTTTGTTTGTTTTAATACTGACTGAACAGCTTAGGAAATACCTGCAGGGAATGTGTCAATTGCAGCTTGGAAAGTCAGAGAGAAAGATACAAGAAGAGAGATGGAACCACATTTTTTTTTCTTTTTAGAAACAACAATATTATGATTTCTCTTTATCAAAATCTTACAGAAATTGAGTTATTAATTCTTTTGCAGCAATCTGAAGAAATATTTTAAAATCTTTTTATAACCCTTGAAATTCAGCTGACTCTGCAGAGACTGGTGAAACAGCACACAGCCATGACAACCTACCTGCAACAGAAAGCAAGAAAGCCTTTTCTAGTTCAGTGAGGCTAGGATTTCTGATTGCATGCATTGCCTCTGCAATTATGAGCCAGCCAGTATCTCCTTAGCATGAAAATGGATCAATTATCCTTCTTAGATGAATGAAGGACTGGCTTTAGGGCTGAGCAAGGTAGGAGCCCAGGACACTTCTTAGATGGGATAATTCCATAAATGAGCATGGAAAAATGCAGCACTATATAAAATGGAAAATATTGCCATAGTTAATAAAGGGTTGTTTGGAAGTATAAAATGAGTGCAAGACATGGACTATTCAGGACTATTACAGTTATCCTTCTAAAGTAAAATAGAGTTTAAAAAAAAAAAAAAAAAAAAAAGATTTTATTAAGGCTGACTTCAAGTCGCTATTGCATTCACAGTTATACTTCTATCATAATAAATCATATTATTTTAACCTTGTAATCTTTACAGCCCCAAGGCAACAACAGTTCATCCACAGATAACTTACACCTCTGTCTCACAGAAGTTGCTACAAATTGCATAAAATGTGTGCCCAGACTCAGAGATTGCTTTACCACATTTCACTTGACCCATCTCCTTTGTAGCACAATGGTACAGAGCTCCAGTTTCCATCACTTGAGGACAAGATAAGACCCAAAGAGCTTACCTAATGTCATGAATTCACTTTATAAGTACTACATTCCTTTCCCCTGATTGAGAAGTGATGCACAGTAAATGCTTTTGCTTTTCAATGTGAAATTCAGAGAAAATTAGTTGGCAGTGTGCCTAAAGCACATCACTGATTGTCACTGGCATTGAATAGAGGGAAGGGAGGAAAGAAAGAGTCCAAGGAACTTAATTGCTCCTTTTTTTTTCATTACTGTCATAGCTTTTTCCAGGAACCTCACGTGTATCCATTCACCTGGGTTTTTTCACTCCATGAGAGTGTACTTTTCAATTCATAGGCCTTGGGATCCCCTTTGACTGACTTCAGTGAAGAAGACCAATAATTTCCCTGACATAGCAATGCAATTACTGTTTGCATTTACCATTGCATCAATTAAAGGTTTAATTGAAACAGAAAATATGGCGTCTGCATGGATTCTTCTGACCCCAAAAACAGAGAAGAGCTAAATGAGCTGAGTTACTGTAAGTCACAAGCTGGCACTTTAGGCAAGAGAAATAATTCTACTCTCCCCTCACAACAATAGGGCTACCTATTCCCATCATTTTGCTGTTTCCTCTGAGGTGCTGCCAAAAGCATTTATACTACTGTGCAGTAAACTGGATAAAGGTTAAATTTAATCAATAAAAAGAAAATTATACTTTTCAAACATCTGAAGCAACACAGAAATAAGACCTAGACATTGCTGGGAACAATGAATTAAATTATCTTGGTAGCACTTGCTATCTTCACTCTATGTCAAACAGCAGCATATGCTGCTGAGATATGTGGCTAATCACCAGTTCACTGAGAATTAACCTATATTTTAAGGAAATTTCAGCTATTATTAAGAAAACTAAAGCATGCATTTATTGGTTAGTTAAAACTAAATAACATCTATCCTAAAATAAAAGTATAAACTATGGTAGAAAGGAAAGAAGATTCTCTTTTGAAATGCTCACTCTATATGGAAGATTTAATTATGTTTAGCAGAATATCTAGCCTTTCATATCTAGTCAGTTTGCTTTAAAAATCTGTCCCTGTTTTTAACTCTAGTAGTAAAATGTTATCACATCTCATGTAAGTATCAGTGAAATCTTAAACAGGATATCTTCTTATCATCAGTCCTTTTTGTTTTCAAGATAGAAGAGATCACAAGCAACAAAAAGAGATAGCAATTGTCCTCATAATGAGTTAAATGTACCAGACATTGTTGCACAGAAGGGAAGTGGACAATGAGCATGAGCATGATGAGCATGAATTCTTTAAATAACTTAGATTAACTGAGATAGGCAGCTCCTTTGTCAGTAGATATAGATGTAAAATATTCCAAAGGCAAGATATCCTAGCCATTGTCTCCTGAGACTTTTAAATCAGAGGAAGGATGTGAGTAAGTGGTTGACAGGCGGAGCAGGTGTTGTACCAGCAGGACACATGCACACACAGCATCTCCATCTAGTATATCAGCTGGCTGATAAATCAGTTATAGCTCAATGATGTCAGGTGGAATTTACTCATTGGTATTGGCTAGGGTAACTGGAATAATTGAAGTAAATCCCAGTGTAGAAGAGCCATGAGGGGAAAGTACAGCCTTGTGCTAGGGGAAGCAAGTGGTATCAGAAAACATGAAATTTCCCAAGACCAAAAGCCAAGATTTAAAGTTCACAGTGATGTCAAGCAATGTGAAACACCTGCAAGGTGGTTTTTTTTTTTTTGCACTGCTGTTGCAAGTCTGTCGTTTGCCTCAGTCATCCCTCAAAGGTTAAAGCAAATGCATATTTCAAAGAAAACCCAGACAGAATACCCCAGAACAAAAATATAATTATACTTCCCCAAAAGTCCTTAAAGTGCCTGTGGGGAAAAAAAAAGCATAAATGTTTAACCAAAAGTATCTATCAGTGCACACCATAAATCATGCAACTACTTTTAAAGGCAGTATTACTCCCAAATATTTTAAACTTGCCCTGTCTTCTGCCCATGTTCCACCTGTTCCTCTATCTGGATCATCTCTGCTTTTCATCTGCTCTTCATAACATTGGTAATCTAACTCTGAATAAATGTCTACAATTGATCTCATAAAGAAAGCTCTTTTCATGGGTTAAGATAGCAATTCCATCTCTTAAAGGAAGATATTTCCTTTAACATTTCTTTCTTTCCTAGAAGAAATGACTAAAATGAACAAAAAGATCAAAATTTCTTGAACATTTCTTTAATTTGTCTACTTTATTAAATAAAAAATCAGCATTATGGGGTAGCATTGTGATAGTTTGTGAGATGGGTTCAGAAAGCCCAGGAATGATACTGTTTCTCAGGTGAACGGTTCCATGGATTTACATTAAATCAATCTGTGTAAGAGATGGGCATATATGTTTCCTGCAGTAATAACATAGATGTTTATTTTCTTCAGTTAATTAATTCTGGAACCTATCAAATATTCATTAATTGATAGAAGGGCTTCTATTCAAACTAAACTTCAAAAGACGCTTAATCTTCCTTAGAGGGCTATAGAAAAATGTGCTGTCCAAGCAGTAATTGAGAAGATTTATGCAAAGAAGCACATTTCCTTTTTTCTTCTAGAGATAATATTAATGGATACATTTAATCAAAAAAAATCCTTTGAAGTGAGTTATCTCAACTAAAAAAGAGAAAGTAAGTATCGGACCAGAGATTATATGGGTCATAAGAGATAGGATATCAAACTCTACCAGGGAGAGACACCCTGTGGTAACAGCATAAACTGTCACTCTTGTAGTCACCTGCAAAGAAACAGAAGAATGAGTGACTTACAATGATTAAATAATAGACTATAGAGCAATCTATTCTAATAACACAGCTAAGAAAATACAGAAATCCAACAGAAAAGTGAAAATTTCTGTTTCCAAAATGCTACTCCCACTATTTTTCCAACGTCACTTCTTACTGCTCTGTCCTCATTGCACCCTACCACCTCCTACGCCACCAAGTGCGTCACCCTCCCAGCCCACGCTTCTGGCACAGCCCCAGCTGTGTCCGTGACCTGTCCAAGGAAGCCAGCCAAGAGATGGGGCCAGAGGCAGGCCTGGGCCAGGCCCACCAGCCATGGGGCTCAGGGCAGGATGAGACACTTCAGCCTGAGCCAGAGAGGTGTGCCCCCAGGCCCAGAGGAGGAGGAGGTGGTGTGGGGGGACCCTGGGAGAGGTTTATTAAGGCCTGTTAATGAACTCAGGATCCTGACAGCTCTATCTGTTCATAACTGTTGTCTAGTTTTCTGCCTGTTTCTCACATGTCACTCTGTCATCTTCCAGTCAGCCTTTTTTCTCTCCTCAGTCTCCTTGGTTCCTTTTTGTTTCCCACAGTCTCTGGATAATTTTGTCTCCAATCTGCTGCTTCAATCTTGACCTCTCCCTCTCTGCTTAATGCTGCCTCTCACACCATCATCCTAATGTCTCCTTTGAGACATCCCACTGCTAGTTGTGAGCTGACTTGGTCAAGGGACAGCTCTTCAGAGCTGTTCCAGCACACTATTCATCCCCCAAGCCTCATTCTGCCACTTGGATAAACACTGTCATCATCACTGTCTTTCACACACCCCAGCTGTTGATATAGTTAACTTTGTGATCCCCTTTAAGTTCACATATCAAAGGCTTGCTTATTTTCATGCTGCTCTCCCCTATTACTTAAGGTCTGTCTATCCATGCTGTTAGAGTTCTTGTTCTATTGTTTCCCCTGCTAATTGAATTTGAAGTAATTTAAGCCACCAGTTCATCTGCTCTCACCAGCTCATCACATTAAGAAATCCTGCTGCTTAAATTCATTTTTCAAAATTGTCCTTATTTGAAAACTCCTACAAAACACTCCCCTCTCTACCTTTTGCCAATACCTTTATACACTTACATTTCCCCTATGCATCTCTAATCCTTAAAAAGACAGAGGTCATGAAGGAAAACAAAGCTTCTCCAACTGGTAATGCCACAAGCACTCACACCCACAGAGATCACCATGGCTTTGGCCATATGCAGTGTGATGTGCCTAAACAGTATTATGAGGTCTCTATCCTCCACCTGCTCTGCCTATCCACCTAGCACAGGTGTTGTGTCACACAGCGGATACACCCTGAGAAGAAGCAGATTGAGCTGGCCCTCTCTGTAATTAGTAAAGAAGCTGGGATATAACCAAATTACTTGAAAGAAATTCTGTCCTCAGCAGAGCAGGGAAGTCTCCCCATACTCCTCTGCATCTGTTTAGAGACTCTTAAGAAATTACAATGAAGAAAACTTGACTACTTGTTCTTTGATCATTCCTGATCATTCCTGAATCTGTTGGAAATAAACACTGATGAAGGTACTTTTTATTAGAGCGTATGAGGTGCCTGTAGATCTGGGAAGGCAGGAGATAAGACTGGTTTATACTTTATTCCAGATCTAGCAGCACAGCTAAATGTACAGCTTCTCCCTTGCCCAGTTTTATCAAAATGGGTTTAGCATAGATAGTTTAATCCTACAGAGGTAAGAAAATGAGAGGTTAACCTGGATCATTTTCACAATGGCAGCTCTGACAGACCAAATCTGAGGCTGTACTGAAACCCGTCTGACAGAAACTAAAATACAAGATAAGGGAAAAAAAATTAAAAAATAAATCTGGATTTCAAATCATAAAACGTAACTGAAAATGTACTCATATATGTACAAGTCTCTCATTTAAATTGTTCCATTAAATAAATATTTGTGAACATCAACAGCAGCAATGCAAGCTGCAGTTTAATAAAATCAGCTGCAAATCATATGGTTGAGCAGCATGTTGCCTCTACTCATAGTTGTGCTGCCATTTAAGACCATTAATGCTACTAACTTACAGTCCTCTGACTCACTTCACTTAATGGCTTGGAATAAATGTCCATCACCTTTCTGAGCTGCACTGTTAAAACCTCATGCATTATTCCACCCACATTTCTTATCTTTATAGGCAACAACACACTGAATATATTTTTAAAACTTCCAGCTCCCTCTACTGTGCAAACGTTAAAAAAAATAAAAATAAAAATAAAATTAAAATAGAAGTTTAGTGATCAGTTATGGGAGTGATTTTAAAGCCAGAGTTGACAGAGATTTGGACCAAAAATAATGTAAGAAAACACTGAGTTATTTTATCCTTCTCCCTTGAGTCCAGCAAGTAAATTCAGAGTTTGTTCTGTGCTAATAGGCAGGAACCAGGGATCAAACACCTATTTCTGAACTACCCCAGAGCATGACATCCCAATACAGTAATTGGTCAAGCCTCACTATAGCCTCTGAATACTCCTTAATAAGCACAGTTTTATGTGGTGGACATCAGTATATAAAAATCTAGACGCAGCTATTGTGCTGTGGTGGAGCCACCTCTGTGAGCAGGTCAGCAAGCTACTAAGAACAAAGACCTGCATTTCCTTAACATATTAGGTAATTAATTCCAAGTAGGAAAGTTCTTTGCAGGAATAACTGCAAAGGAAAAACACAGTTTTTCATATACTGAGTCTCAAGTGCATTTGTATAGCAATGCTAACAGATAACATGATTGCATGATTAACAGAAAACTATCTGGAAGCCAACAGTCACATAATGGGATATTATTGTAGGGTATACAGCACTTCATAAGCAAGACATCAACCATTCTTTAGAAAGTTTAATAGATTTCAAAAAAAATCAAGAACAAAATGGATTAGATTGGACATTTTACAATAGTAGAAGCACAGTGTAAGGCTTCCAGTGCCAAAAAGATATGTTAGTGTAGCACTTTTTTTTTTTTTTTTTTTCAGATAAAAGACTTCAAGGCGAGACAGTAGCAAAATATTCCAATAATGACTGCTGTTTACTGCAGAGAAAGATATACCCATATTCATGATGAAGATAAATGCAGGAAGTAAGTCACAAGCAGAAGATGACTGGTCTTGAAAAGTTTTGTCATCACTTTGTCATCCTGGGCATGGATAATTGCTCTGGCAAAGCAGAGTGAGCAAAGGATCAGTCTGTCTCATGTACTGAAGCACACTGAAGATGCACTGGACACCTTTTAGGTCTCAGCATAGCACAGTAAAGGGCAACAGTCATTAGATCCCTAGCATGGGACTAGCATTTAAGAAATCCATTTTGCATTTGTTATAAAGGGTGTTTAGAAATTTGTTGATGTTTACTAACATTACTATGTCCAGTCTGGAGGTTTACCTATTGTATTACTAATATTGATCCTGAGAGCAATAGTTCATTGATTGCTGCCTAATTTCATGTTGTTGAAAGATCAATGTAGCACTTTGATCCTATTTGGTTTAAACCATGTGGAATGAGGTTTTCCTCATTCCCCATGTGGAATGAGGTTCCACACTCATCCCCATGTGGAATGAGGTTTTCCCATGACACTATCACTTAAGCAAAGGGTACTGTATAGAGATAAAATATTTAGTTAACTGCCAGAGGCACAATATATACTTCATGACTAATCATCCCAGCAAGTTTTTTCACATCCTTTAAATGCAGAATGACTGCTGGTCTGTCTTCCATAAGCCTTATTTGTTGAGTGGTGTAGAAGGAGAAAAGGGAAAGTTACTGATTTTGTTATTGTGGATGTTACAGCAGGCTGCAGAAGCCCCAGCTGGGTTCCTATCTGAAAGAAGAATTTTTTAGATTTTGTCAGAACAAGCTGTTCTTTTAGTGAAAACATTGTTATTCGCATTAAAAACAGCTTTTACTTCTGCCCACTCATAGTACAAAATGATCATAATCACCTCTTAGAAACAACCAGGAAAAAGTAACACACACACATGAATACATATATATATATACATACACAGATGGTATCAGTGAATATATATATAGATTTCAATGTATGCATGTATGTCTGTGTGTTTATATATATATATATATTGCAGATTAGCATAAACAAACACTCGCATAACAACAGTACTTGGAAGTCTAATGTATTCATAAGTCTTCAGCATGCACTGAAGATAACAACTAGAAACAGCATACCTGCAGCCAGGACAAAGGGAGACAAGCTGGAGGGAGCAGCAAAAACAACATTGTTGTAAGAAGCTATGAAGGAACAGCTTGTAACTGACTAATGCAATGTCCTGTGTTGTTACCAAAAAGGAAGGTTGGACTCTGGAAGTAAAGTATCAAGAAATAGTGACCTGTCTAGCTGGGTGAAGAGCTGGGCCATAAGACAAAGGAGATGATGGAATTCACTTCATTTTCTGTGTTAGAGAAATACATTGCAAGGTCAGTAAAGGACATTACTGATAAGTTTTGGTCTGCCAGGCTAAGGACTGGTGTCCTTTGTCACTAGCTAAAATATCCATTATTGGGCTCTAATTTCAGTGCTATGATCAACAATATATTTAAAGAGCAGTCACGAAAACTTTTTATACTCCATGAGCTTCTAGAGTACCTGTCCCTGTAATATTTACACATGAACTCAGGCTCCAAATATCAAAAACAAGGATCCAAAGGTCTTTCTTCAGCATAGGCTACATTTCAGGGAGTTTTTTTCAGGTATCATTTCTTTTCCTGACTACTCAAAACACCTGTCCATTTACCATTTCTGCCAACATTTTTACATTGATACCATATACTGATATATGAAGATAATGTATTAAGTAACTACAATCATCACATTTTTATTGTTATAATTCACTGCTTTTGCCTATCAAGCTGGTGAGGTGTTGGGATACAAATATTTTGTTTGTCTATATTCTTCTGCCAAAACACTAAACAGCAAGAACTAAAACATATGCTTTAGGCGTATGGATTTTGAAATACTATTCAATAAAGAAAAAATGCAAGCTCCTCACATTTAAATATATTGCCAATCTCTTTAAATTCTCTTTATAATACCTCTCTGCTTGGATAGATTTTGTGTGCAGTGGCTAAACTTTATATTGATAGGAGAAAAAACAATTCCTCTAAAAAAAAGAACTGCCTATGAACTACCTAAAATGGATCAAACCAAGGAAACTGAACAGACCTGGTGACTCTTAAGGTTGTTTTCCTTAGAGCACAAGAACTCTCCATCTGTCTGTGTTAGAAAGTGGGCAGCGAGGGCAGACAACCTGGATGGCTGAGCAAGGGCCTGATGGTCAAACTGAGGTACAAGACGGAAATTAAGGAAATGAACTTGTGTAGCATTTGCTGCTCCACCTGGATACATACAAACCCATGGGGCCTGATGGTATTCATCCCAGAGTACTCAGAGCTGGCTGATGCCATCATGGGACCTCTCTCAATTATTTTTCAATGGTCTTGGGAATCTGGAGAGGTCCCAGCTGACTGGAAGCTGGCAAATGTGGTCCCAATATTCAAGAAGGTCAAGAAGGAAGATCCTGGCAACTACAGGCCTGTCAGTCTCACTTCAGTGCCCAGTAAAATTATGGAGAAGATTATTCTGGGAGTTATTGAAAAACACCTGAAAAACAACGCAGTCATTGGTCAGAGCCAACATGGGTTCACAAGGGGAAGGTCATGTCTAACAAACTTAATTTCCTTCTAGAAAATATCACCCAGCTAGCTGTTAGAGAGTGTCCAAAGGAAGGCAACAAAGATGGTGAAGGGTCTAGAGGGGAAGGTGTATGAGGAGCTGCTGAAGTAACTTGGATTGTTCAGCCTGGAGAAGAGAAGACTGAGGGGAGACCTCATTGTGGTCTACAGCTTCCTCACAAGGGGGAGTAGAGAGGCTGGTGCTGATCTCCCTGGTGACCAGTGATGGGACCCAAGGGAACAGCTTGAAGCTGTGACAGGGAAAGTTCAGGCTGGATATCAGGAAAAGGTTCTTCACAGAGAGGGTGTGGTTGGGCAATGGAACAGGCTTCCCAGCAAAGTGGTCACAGCATCGAGCCCCACAGAGTTCAAGAAGCATTTGGACAATGCTCTCAGACACATGGTCTGATTTTTTGGGTAGTCCTATGGGGACCCAGGAGTTGGACTCGATGATCCTTGTGTGTCCCTTCCAACTCAGATAATCTATGACTCTATGATTCTATGAAATGTACAGGCAGTGGAAGCAGCGATATGTGGTCTGGGAAGAGTACAGGGATGCTGTCCGGATGTGCAGACATGAGATCAGTAAATCCAAGGCACATATGGAACTGAGCTTGGCAAGGGATCCAAAGAATAACAGGAGGGGATTCTATAGGTATATTGCTCAGTAAAGAAAGGCCAAGCAGCGTGTATGGTATCAATGCCCCCTCCAATGGATGAGAAGGGTGAACATGTAACAACAGACATGGAGAACACTGAGGTACTCTACAACTTGTTTACCTCAATCTTCACTGCCAGTCAGGATTCCCAAGTCTTTTGTTCCCCTGAAGCTGTAGATGGAGGCCAGGGGAGCAAAGTCCCACCCACTGTAAGTGACAAGCAGGTTCGAGGCCACCTGATGAAACTAAACAAGTACAAGTCTATGGAGCCTGATGACATGCATCCCAGGGTCCTGAAGGAATTGGCTGATGTAGTTGCCAAGCCTCTCTCCATCATATCTGAAAAGTCCTGGCAGTGAAGGTGAAGTTCCTGGTATCTGGAAAGTAAATATCACTCCCATTTTTAAAAAGGGTGGAAAGGAGGACCCAGGGAACTACAGGCTGGTGAGCCTCACCCCTGTGCCTGTAAAGATCATGGAAAAGATCCTCCTGGAAGTAATGTCAAGGTACATGCAAGACAAGAAGGTGATCCGAGAGCCAGCATGGATTCACCAAGGGCAAATCATGCCTGACCAATCTGGTGGCCTTCTGTGATGGAGTGACTGCATCAGTTGACAAGGGAAGACCAACCGGTGTCATCTGCCTGGACTTCTATAAGGCCTTTGACATAGTCCCACATGAAATCCTGGTCTTCAAATTAGAGAGATATGGATTTGATGGGTGGACCATTCAGTGGATAAGGAGTTGATTTGAGTATCATGCCCAGAGAGATGCAGTCAATGGCTCTATGTCCAAGTGGAGACCAGTGATGAGTGGTTTTCCTCAGGGGTCTGTCTTGGGACCGGTACTGTTTAACATCTTTATCAATGACATAGACAGTGGGACCGAGTGCACTCTCAGCAAGTCTGCAGATCACACCAAGCTGAGTGGTGCAGTCAATACACCAGAAGGAAGGGACACCATCCAAAGGGACCTGGTCAAGCTTGAGAAGTGGGTTTATGTGAACCTAATGAGGTTCAAGAAGTCCAAGTGCAGGGTACTGCACCTTGGTTGAGGCAACCCTGGATATGAGTACAGACTGGGAGAAGAACCCATTGAGACCAGCCCTGCAGAGAAGGACTTGGGGGTTTTGATGGGTAAAAAGCTTGACATGAGCCGACCATGTGTGCTTGCATCCCAGAAGGCCAACTGCAACCTGGGCTACATCACCAGAGGCATAGCCAGCAGAGGTGATTGCCCCCTTCTACTCTGCCCTTCTGAAGCCCCACTTAGAGTGCTGCATCCAGGTCTCGGACCCCCACCACAAGAAGGATGTGGGGCTGTCAGAGCAGGTCCAGAGAAGGGCCACAAAGATGATCAAGTGGCTGGAGCACCTCTCCTATGAAGAAAGGCTGAAAGAGCTGAGGCTGTTCATCCTGGGGAAGAGAAGGCTCAGATGTGACCCTATTGCAGCTTTTCAGTACTTAAAGGGGGCTTATAAAAAGATAGAGAGTGACTTTTTGCTCAATCAGATAATGACAAGACAAGGGGGAATGGTTTCAAGCTAAAAGAGGGGAGATTTAGATTAGAGGTTAGGAGGAAATTCTTCACACAGAGGTTGGTGAGGTACTGGAACAGGTTGCCCAGAGGGGTTGTGGATGCCCCATCTCTGGAGGTGTTCAAGACCAGGTTAGATAAGGCCCTGGGCAACCTGAACTAATGAATGGCACCCCTGCCCATGGCATGGGGGTGGAACTAGATGATCTTCAAGGTCCCTTCCAACCTGAGCCTTTCTATGATTCTATGCAGGAAAACAATCCTTAAAAGTTTTGGAGTTTCAACTTAACTAAGCATGCAGAGAGAATAAACTCATTATAAATCTTCTGAGTGTTAAGAGCTGAGTTGTGACTTGTACAAGAAGTGTATTCCCATGAGACTTCTCTTCCTTATTCTTCTGCCTTTAGGTAGAAATACTGTGAGAATTTAAGCCTGAAAAGCAGTATTACAATATGAAAAACATTCATGGAAATCATTTTTATCAGTTTGCTTCAATATACATGCCATGTCTGTGAACAGCTACACCTGTGTACGTTATCATAAAATACCAAACCACTGCAAAAAAAAAAAAAAAAAAACAAAAAAAAAAAAAGATTATATCATTTACTAAACATCAGTGAAACACATTGATCTGTTTCATCAGGAGTAGGTTAGCTGATGTTAAAAATAAAAATAAAAAAAAGTCACAAGAAGCACAAACTAAGTTGTCTATCAGTCTCTAAAATCTCCTACAAATAAAGAACTCTGAAGGGCTGAAACAATTCTGAATCTCAGTCTCAGGCCCCAAAAGAGTTTTTAGTCCAAGAAGACAACAGAAAAAGGCAGTAGTAGGTGGTAGCTGAGTGAGTGCTTTGCCACAGTCCACAGTAGAGGCATTAGGCGTGTCATGGTCTTGGCTGGGATAGAGTTAATTTTCTACATAGAAGTGCACACCTTCTGGGTGTACCTACTCTGGCATGGCCTTTTCCATTGGCTACAGTACCTTCAGACACCTGCTGTGCCATGGTCTTATCCAGGGTCACAGATGTTTCAAGGTATTCTGCATGGCCTTATACTGACAGACATGGACAAGGAAAGGTGTACCTCCTCCAGTAGGGATTTCTCTGCAGCCACAGATGCTTCAAGGTGTAATTGCTCTAGAGTGGACTTATCCATGGCCAGAGTTTCTTCGGGATGTACGTGCTCCCATATGGACACATCTACAGGTTACAGTCCCTCTGACTCGAGATCAGTCTGGAGTTCCAGCCTGTCCAGTACAGCGGCAAAGGGACATCAGCAATGCCCTGGCTGTCTGCCAGCCCAGGCTCATGGCAGTAGCTGTTATCAAAATGTTCACAGGCACAGCAAAGCAAGATAAGGAACAGAACAAAGAGCAGAAGCAAAGGCAGCAACTAACAAGCACTGGACTCAACACAGAGTAAGTCGAGCAAGCTCCATGGCAAGCAAAGAAGCCTGGGAATTAGTAGTTAAACAACTATAACATCTATTGATTTGATCTAGCACACTCCACACTGCAATCAAATTTGTCATCATCTCAAGCCCTTTAGACACTACATTGGGTGCCAAAAAGGATTGTTGAGGTTTAGTCCCAGTAGGCAGGTAAATACCACACAGCCACTTGCTCACTCTCCCCTGCTGGGATGGGGGAGAGAATCAGAAAGGTAAAAGTGTGAGAACTCATGGGTTGAGATAAAGACATTTTACTAGGTAAAGGAAAAGCTGTGTGCAAGCAAAGCAAATCCAAGAATTCATTCACTACTTCCCATCAGCAGACAGGTATTTGGCCACGTCCAGGAAAGCTGGGCTCATCACACACAACAGTTTCTTGGGAAGACAATTGCCATCACTCCAAATATCGTCGTGTCCCCTGCACCCCAACCCACACCGTTCCTCCTTCTTTACTCCAGCTTTTATTGCAGAACACATCATCATACGATATGAAATATCTCTTTGGCCAGTTTGGGTCAGCAGTCCTGGCTGTGTCCCCTCTCAGCTTTTGTTGCAACCCCAGTCTCCTCACTGGCTGGGCAGCATGAGAAGCTGAAAAGTCCTTGGCTCTGTGTAAGCACTGCTCTGCAACAACCAAAATCATCAGTGTGTTATCACCGCTGTTTTCATCAAAAATCCAAAACACAGCATTGTGTGAGCCTCTGTGAAGAAAATTAACTGTCCCAGCCAAAACCATGACAAGTAGAAAGATTCTGATTCTGATTGAAAACATTTAATCTATAAAAGATTTAGAAACAAAACCAACAAATTACTGTCACCTACTTTTCATTATTATCCAGTGCAGATGTGCATTTTTAGATGTGCAAACAATTTTTTGTTTCAGAATATATTTTAAAGTTGGAAACAAGGTGGAGATTTATGCATCTTTCATCCAAAGAGACATAATTGGTTTTTGCTCTGAATGAGCAACAGTGCTCCACTTAAAAGCTTGTGATATTACTACATAAAGTCTCAACATATTATTTTGAGATATTTTAACATTGCTTTGTAAAAATTCTAAAGGGTACTTTTCCTTGGATATAATTAAGTAGAATCAATGCAGCTGTATCTCAGACAACAAACTTTTCTTTTAGCAGTGTTATTATAGTGCTAAACAATTAATATAAGGTAAAAGAGAGAAAGACAGAATTAACTGCCTACTGTAGCAAATTAGCTTTTTGAATAGAGACAGCCCTACAAGCATTTCAGGATCTCTGCTATTGAATATCATTGCTTTAGAAGTGAACAGCTGAAACACCTGTGTTCAAGTGGTTGACTGATTAAAATGCAAGCACCGTGCAGAAAGAATTTAAAGTCTGGGAAAGGTAATCATTTACCTAGTAAAGACACCAAGAGTTTGATGAAAATCCATTGCCTCTATTATTTTGGAGATGAAGGTGTTCATATCTGTGAAGAAATCACTTCAAGAAATAAGGTAACATAGAAATACCAAAGCAGAAAACAGCTGAAAATTACTATCTGTAAATAACAAGAAATGGGAAGAAACAGGCAGATTTAAAGCTGTTTAAGACACTGCAAGTCACTATAAATGACAGGGACAACACGGATGATGAAAGGTCTTTAAATATCCAGATGCACTCCCATAACTTTTGAGGTCTCTTTTTCCCCTAATTTCTGCTCCAGCTCAGCTAGGGTCCCTCACACATTCTTTTTAAATTGACCTGAGTACAGAAGTTTAGAGAAGAAAAATCGACAGTAACTTCACCTGACTTAGACTCACTTCCTCATCCCTTCAACATGTCTACACCACCAGTGCTGTAGCATTCCCACCTCTCCTGGTGGATAATCTGCTTGCCTCTTGCTGTCTCTCTGCATTTGGTGTCTTCCCTTGAACTCCAGAAAAGTTCACCAGACACTAATGCTATCAGATCCATCTGTCCAAAGACTTGCATAGATATCCAATGTGCCTCAGAGAATAGGAGGGAACATTCCCAGTGTTTGCAATAACATCAAAGCACTCTTGGGATGTCTCATTTAAGAATCACTTTCTTGCATGCTTTTCTAACAAAGATACAGGTTTCAAAGCCTGTCCTTTGAGGAAACAACTATCACAAAATTCAGTGTCTTCATCCATTTCATCAGAATTTATCAATGGAAGGGGGCTGATGGTTTATGTGTTCCACCTGCACTGAAGTGCTGTCTTCTTCCACAGCCCCACTAGCTAAGTGGCTGATAAATCAGTAATTTCATTTTTTTTTTTTTAAGCTCACAGAAGAAAAATTTAAAAAATCTTTCCTTCTTTCTTTTCTCCCAATTGTTTCATTCACCAGATTGGATGCAGATACCTCAATTTCTTTATTAAATTGAAAGGTGCACAAAACCCCAGACAGGATCACATCCTACACCGTGACATGCTTCTCTGCAAGGTAAGCCCCAAGGCAGCAGTGTGGGCAAGGTATTTTTCAAGAGGGAGTCATGCCAGTTTCATAAAGTCTGGAGATTGGATTCCTGGCCTTACAGCAAAGAACAGAGAAGAGATTGCACATGAGCGGAGGTTCTTCTCCCTTTTCTGGTTTCGGTCCCCCACAGACATGGATAATTATCTTTGCACTTTCACATTTCCTTGCAGATTATGGAGGACCTCAAAACACAGTACATGTACTATTTTTTGTTGCTATTATGTCAATTCAATTTGATAATCATTTGCTATAACCTAAAATCCAATCTATTCCATAGTGGAATAGAACAGACATTTAACTACGCTAAACAACACAACTTGTTTAAACTAGAAACTGAAGAATAATAATAAATACAGACAAAGCTGCAAGGATATAATTTGTTGTATGTCCTATGCTGGAATCTGGCTAAGGTGATCACAAATCATTCATCTTTAAAAACAGAAGCCCTCAATATATGTTAACAGATATATATTCAATTGCAGTAGAATTCCACTTCAATCCAGAGACTAGCTTTAATACTGGGAAGAAAGTGTCAATTTGTGGATTAACATGCCTTTCCTGTCCTGGACCATTCTTATCATGTCCTGTCCAGCCTAGTTTGTGGGAGAGAGAAAACTAAGAGGGTAAATGACTCTAGCTATAATGAAAAATGAGTTTCTAATAAGCACGAGAGATTGGCAGGTCTGCTAGGTAAAAAGTGGCCATCTTTAGTATCATACAGATTATTATACAGATGTATTAGAGGCAACAATTACATTTGCAGAGGAAGAGAATTGTTCAAATCAATTACAATCAGCTATGACAAAGCCTTGAACAGAGGCTAAGAAAAGACTAATACTGGTAACAGAAACAGACCACAGAGAACTAAAGAAAATGAGTAGCAAGGGCATGGCTATGGATCAAACATTGAAAAAAAAAAAAAAAAAGAAAGAAAACCTCACTGGAAAAAAAAGAGGATTTTTGCAATTCTTACAAGTTTAGAAGTATAGTATGCAAGTAGAATGAGAAAAAAATGGTTGTATGAAGAAGATAAGCTAGGAGTCCATGAAACTATGGTATACTTTTCTAATACAAAGAATTACTACCTTTGTATCTTTCAATATTTAAAAATGGAATTTTTAAAAAAGTATTGAAAAATACTAAGTAGGAAATAATTTCACAACAGTTCGAAGGGACTGGATTAGGTAACTTCCAGTTTTCTTTTATGACATACAATTTAACAAAAGGCAAGATGACTCTCTGAACAAAGAGTTTGACAGGAAAATATAAAAATACTAAAGAAAAAGGCCAAGGTGTTCAGAGCTTAAAGAAAGGCTCTGCTTAAGTTTAAAAATAAAAATAAAGCAAACTATACAAGAAAGGTTACTGGGGGTCGGGGGAAGGGGGAAGCTGTTATATGTGACATAAATTGACGTAAGAGAGAAAGAGATTCAGAGTGTAAAATTAGTTTTCAAAACTGACTAAACCAAGGTTAGTCCAATTATTACAAACTAAATAACAAAAAAATGGAAATCAACAAAAACAAGAAAAACAGAATAATTGTTTAATAAGCATCTCCAGGAGTTGTGGGGTTTTAGTCACTGTCTCAAAGTGAACTATCAATAATTTATTTGCTAAGCAGAAGTTAAGCTTTAGCATTTTGATGTTAGCAAAATGATAGGGAAAAAATAGCCAATGTTTATCTTTCATTTTTATTTTTTCATCCCTGTGTTTATTAGTGAATGTGCACTTTTGGAAAAATACATATTTTTAGACTTAGTCTTCGAATGGAATTTTGATTTTGGTGGAAACAGGTTTTCCCAGAAAGAGTGCTGCAAACAGAGAATAAAAAATTATAATTAACTAATGACATGAATTCAAAGCAACAAGATCACATGCAATTTTTACAAATTTAGAAGTATAGTATGCAAATAGAATAAGAAAAAAATGGTTGTCAGGAAGATAAGGTAGGAGTCTATGAACACAAAGTGCAAAGAAGCAATAATTCTTCTGTTCATGAACAAGTCACTTTGTGTGTGGTCTGTGTTATTCATCTGCTAGACAGTAAAAGCACATCTTTCTAGTTAACTGATGTACATATGCTTCATGCCTATGTAGTGGATCAGGTGTCTGTGAAAAGCATACAGGTAAGAGAACTGAAAAGATGACAGTGAAAATAAGAATTAGGGCAGGGAACAAAAGAATGAAATAACTATCACACAAAAAGCACAGCGATCAGCAAAAAGTCAGAAAATTGAAAAGTAAATGTAACCTGCCAGCAAATCTAATAGAAAGTATCAAATCAAGCAAAATTATAAGGAAATTTAAGGAACAGGAAATTCACTTGGACTGAATGATAGGAAATAAATATAATAATAAAAAAAAAAATCCAAATCACAGTAAACATACCACTGTTCCCTGTGATAAGTCTGCAGGTCCAACTGATACTTAATTACACTAACAAAAGAATAGCTGTCAAGGTGATGAATGCCAGAACCATGTAGTACCACTCAGTGTCTAAAACAGAAAGGTACTCTATTTATATCAGATGTGTTTCAAACTCTGAAAGAATGCTAGACAGCAATGAAGTGATCACTCCGTAAATCATGAGAAAACACAGTTGCAAGAATTCACTTCCCTAAGTTGGGAAATAGTACATTAATAGATGACCAGAACCCTAGAACTCTTAAATTTGACTGAATTCCAGGTCTGACAAGAATATATTGAAGAAAAAATAAAAATAAAATAAGACAAGGATACATCATGTTTAAATTTTTGCTCTGAAAACTCATGTTACAGATGGAGCTACAATTTCCTTAAAAACAAATAAATATAGCAAAGAATCAGGTTCACAAACTGAAGATATAGAAGAAATTTTGCAAGTGTTTTATAATTGATCATTACATGTAGACTACAGCTATTTCAAAAGACTTTAAATAAATAGAGTGACTGATTTTCAAATTAATATTATATGCATGCAGTTTAGTATTATGTACATTTTAGTGGCAGATTAACTAACCAGGTCAAATAACTAGCTTTCAGTCATGCAGCAAATCATTTACAAGATTCAAAAAGCCTTTCTTATAAGCCCTTTTGAATCCTGTGTGGTTCCCAAAATAATCTCTACTTTTACTGCAAAAGTACAATCAATGTAGGGACAATGACAACTGAGTTTTTAATATAACATGGCCACCTTACAGCCTTTCTCAATAAACTCTTCCCCAGGCTCCCTCAGTTAAAAATAAAACAATGCATTTTCATTTTTTCACTTGGGAACCAAGAGATTTTATGTCCCTGTGGGAAAATGATGTTCTAAAAAATTCCCTTGTCTGGTATTTGAGTTACCACAAATGTGTCTAAGCTAGGGCTTCCCGTTGGCTGCCAGTGTCAGTTCTGGAGCACTCAGCTACAAGTGTAGCTTTTGCCCTTTTATCCAGCTCCTATGGCCTGCCCCACAAAAACCAAAGTGTCACATTTGCATTAGTGCTGTGATGGAGAAATGGATAATGAAATACATGGCTAAATGGAGCTAGAAATATTTTCTATTAAACATTAGAGAAAGGCTTAAAGCAGAGATTGTTAGCAACATAAATTTAATATATGCACCCAATAAACATGTTTCACACCCAAAACACTGTTTGGAAAATGTGCTCTAGGGCAACATCTTAGAAATTCTGTTCTGTAAAATCACTTTCTATGACAGCTCTGTAAACATGGGTTACAACTGAGTCTGACTGAAAAGCTACTTCACTGTTGAATAGCTGGGCCTGGGCCTACAACTCAAATGTCCTTGAGAACCAAACAAGCCAGCAGGAAGGTAAAAAGCACAGTGGGACTTCTAGGCTTCCCCAACAGGAAGCAAAGGGTAGAAATCAAGATTCATTTGTAGCACTTGAGCAACTCAGTAGAGGTTTGCACATAGGAACACCTGAATGCAGCATTACCTGCTTATTCTAAATGAGCAAGATTTATTCATACATTATGAGTGAACACATTAGAAAATACCCTGAGGTATTTCCATGATTCCAAGCAGAAAAACAAGATTATATTAGAAAGTGATGTGCTTACTGACAATAATAAATAATTATTACACTTACCTGTAGGGTCTAACTCAAATTGTTTTTCCATCACATTTTTTTCAAAGAGAATTTACCCTCCCCTTCTTCCTCTGCTTTTCTCTCATCTTATATATCAATTGTTTAATAATATATTCTAAACTCACATTCAATAACATGTAAAGTAAGCCTTAGCATAAGATAAATGAAAGAAAGTAGTCATTATTTTACTCTTCAGAATGATTAGTTCTAATCAGTTCCCTTGCAGTGGGAAAAAAAAAAAAAAAAAAAAAAAAAAAAGCAGGTGGAGAACCTCCTTTCTTGGTTACCTGGGAAGAGTTCAGACTTTCCCCTTGAGGTAAAAACTGCTGCAGAGTTTTGTTATGACAGATATGCCCACTGAAAAACACAAAGGAGGAACTTAGCTCCAATCGGCTGACAAATACTGCTGCATCCAAAGAAGTGGTCACAATTACCCTTTCAAATACTGTTTTAAAAATACTATAACCTGCCCACTATGACCATTATGTGAGTTTTACCTCATAGCCTTTCTAAGTCATTATGGAAAATGACTTGCTCAAACCCAATTTGGATTCCAGTATGATCAGGACAGGTTACCAGACTCTTCTGCACCATTCATAGTATCAATCTATTTGATAGACACTGTCACATCACCATTTTTCCTCCCTTTGCAAACAACTAATTTCTAACTAAAAGGGAAAAGGAAAGGAAAAAGGAAAAAGAAAAAAAGGAAAAAAGGAAAACGGAAAAAAAGAAAAAAAGAAAATGGAAAAAAGGAAAGTGGAAAAGGATAGTTTTTTGCTTGTTTGTTTGTTTTGTCTTAAAATACAATAAAATCACAGTGCTGGAATCCAGAGATTTGATTCATTCTGTGGTACCCAAAGGCAGTAATCAGAATAACTGCAGCACATTCTTAAAAGATGTCCAAAACTGAAAGCTTCAAAAACCTCCATCTCTTTTACTTCAGTATCTTTATTACAAGGCTGTATTTTCCCCAAATCTAACCTGAATTTTACTTCATTACAATTTAAGTTAATTACTTGCTGTGCTGTCCATTGCTGATAAGGGCAACACACTGGAAAACAGCCAGAAGCTGTAACTGTGTCTACTCTTTTGAATGACTAATACTCTGTTAGAAGACCTTACAAAGAGCTCACTGATAATTTACATGAAGCTATATGCTAGTAGGTCAATATGTCAGATCTGAAAACTACTTCTAATCCATATATATTGATATACAGTGAACACAGCAGCAGTGTTGGATGTTTTGGGTCCTGGTCATGAACGTTTCAAGAACTGGAGGGGATAACACCTTATGCCTGGAAAGAAGATGATAAAAAATAAGAGAAGCACAAAGCCTTAACAGTAATACATTATTTATAAAGTACTGTTTTTAAAAATTAAGCTGGACACTTAAGTCTGTGTTGGAAGCTAACACTCATAACAAAACAAACAAACAAAAAAAACAATGTTTCCATATTCTGTTTTTGTTGGAAGTTTGATCCAACACATAGATCTGCATGCAGGGAAAGCTTATGCAATCTCTTGCAGGCAGATATGAGTTTACCCTGCCTATATTCTAAGGCAATCAAAAAGCTGCATGGCTACATGCAGTAAGTGTGGCATTTAGCCCCTATCTGCTTAAAACCATCCTATATGATCACAGAGTTTGATGGCAATGAACTAGCTTAAGGAATCTGCAATCCATTGGCTTCCTTTTCTAAACAGCCACAGAACACAAAACATATGGGATTAAGCATTACAGAAGTATTGGTTGAGAAAGTACTGAAGTAACTGGAAAAAATTGTGATGAGAATGCAGAAATAACACAGCCTGGAAATTTTGCAGTAAAGAGTAAGCTTGCCTTAAAACAGAAAAATAAACACACGCTAAGTATCCAGGGAAGTATAATGGAAAACTGAGATGCAGTTGCTCAGCTACTAGTATAATCATTGTTTTCTCTATACTTTATGGCTTTTATAGCATGATTACCTCCATCTGCACACCATGAACTCTGGTAGAAGATTGGTTTGTTACAACAAGATAAGTAACAAAAATACTTTATATAGAAAAAAGTATACTAGCCATGAGACCGTTACAGCACAGCACAAGTTATTAGGTGCCAGTCAGGCAGTCTTAACTATGGATGGCACTGATCTATGAATTGGACTGTTAAATGTAGTATAATATTATACCTATGCAAGATGATAAGGTATTTTTAAGAACAAAAAACTACCAAACTATATATGAATAGTATAGCCAAGGTATGCATTCATAAGCATATGTATGAGTATATATCTAGAGGTTATATAAACCAGACTTTTACTAACATAGAAGGATGGAAAGACTATAGATGTGTGTTTAAAAAAACTAAACTAAACTAAACTAAACTAAACTAAAACCACCATATATCTGGCAAAGGAATTATTCATTTTGGAGTGAGTAGAGTAATGCATTAAACACTGCACACTCTTCATAGAATCATGGAATCATAGAAACATAGAACCAGAGAATCATAGAACAGTTTGGTTTGGAAGGGACCTTAAAGATATCTAGTTACAACTCCTCTGACGTGGGCAGGGATGCCACCCACTAGACCAGGGCCCCGTCCAACCTGGTCTTGAACACCTCCAGGGATGGGGCATCCACGATTTCTCTGGGACATATGTTTCAGTGCCTCACCATCCTCCACATGAATAATTTCCTCCTAACTTCTAACTTAAATCTCCTGTCTCTTGGTTTAAAACCATTCCCCCTTTCCTATCATTATCTGTCTGAGTAAAAAATCATTCTCAATCTTTTTTATAAGCTGCCTTTAAGTATTGAAAGATGCTCTTCAGGCAGTTATCCTATAGGAAAGCCTGCTAAATTTGGTTGTAAGACTCTGCTTTCACAGTCCCTGTAAATTGCTCAACCCACCTGTAGACCATTGTGGACCTCATGTTTTTCCCTTGTATTCAGGTTTTCCATCACTACTTGCATCTCCTAAGACCTGTCCCAGGGTTTTATCCTCTTGGTTATTTCTCTTCCCTTTTTCTGCTCATCATTCTCTTTCAATATCCTGGCTTTTTTCCTTATTTTCATTAGAAAGCATTTATTTTCTGCATGAAAGAAAAGGAGCAAGCTTTTGATATTACCTGTATGAGATATTCCTAAAGCCATTCAGCTTTTTGGTACCACTCTTCTTCAGTGTCAGAAGGTGGTGCTCAAGGCAGTTTTTTTTTGTTTTACGGTTGCTTTGATATTGCTGAGCTAAACCATATTTCCCCAGACTTGGTCTACCAGTCCCATAAAGAATATAGCTCCTGTATTTGCCTGAATTTACAGGCAAACATGCAGCAGTACTGTTTTCAGAGCACCTCTAATTCCTGAACTCAGTCAAATGTGATTATACCTGACATAATTTTATAAGTACAAGAGTAAGTAATGTGTACATGTTTACTGTCAAGATGGATAAAATTAAGATTATGAAATCTTTAGAGAGACCAGCATCAGCATGATAAACTGAAATGTAACTGGAAAAAAAAAAAAAGAAAGAAAAAAAAAAGTCACTGAAAATATTAGGGGTAAGAAACAGGTGTATAGAGGAAGATAAAGTGACACTAGCTGAGACTATAGACATTTTCCATGGAATACATCACCATTCCTGCCTCTTGGCCCACTGCAGATTAAAAAACACTCATAAAATGTTTTTGGATTCAAACTCTGCCCAAAAATTTCCTGTGGGAAAACTCAGTGCAAGACAATTTGCCATAATCTGTTACCACCACAGATGGGTGGAAACCGCATTAGGATAGTCATAGAGCTTTCAATTATTTTTCAGCTGATGCATACAAAAAGTTGTTCCTTCCTTGAAAGAACTCTTGAAATCAAAAAAAAGGTTTTTAGGTTTCTTAAGGAATGGTGAAATCTCTTGGACACTGGACTTTCTAGTTTTAAAAATGGTGCTATAAAACTGAACAGTAGAAAACAAAGGCTTATAATCCAGGTCCTTCAGTGTTTACTTACAGCCCAGAGACATGGATCTATGATGATAACCACTTCCTGCATTTTGCAGAGCTAAAAGAAACATATTTTATAAAACAAGAGAGGCTGGCAGCCCCAGCTCAGCTTATGTCATCACTGAGAATAAAATCACGTGCCGAACACATGCAAGTGTTTTGTCATGTCCTGTCATGGTTACTTGGTTATTACTTTGTGTAGGGTTGGGTCAAGGGATCAGAGGAAGAAAATAGCAATGAAAAAGAGGCAGTAGGAAAAAAAAGACGTAACCTTAATAAAGGCCACTTGGTTCTGAAAAGCCTTGAGAGAAATGTGTTTTTTTTTTGTTTGTTTGTTTGTTTTGTTTGTTTTTGCTGGTCCTGTTTTGTGTTTTGTTTGTTTGTTTTTTTACCACAGAATCACAGAATGGTTAAGGTTAGAAAGAACCTCTGGAGGTCATCTGTTACAACTCCCCTGATAAAGTAGGGACACTTAGAGCTTGCCAGAGGTTGCCAGAATCATGCCAGATGGTTTTCAAAGATTTCCAAGATGGGAGCCTCCAAAAATTGTATGGGCAACCTGCACCAGTGCTCAATCACCCCCACAGTAAAGAAGTGTTTCCTGAGGTTTAGACAGATCCTCCTGTGTACCAGTTTGAGTCCATTGCTTCTTGTCCTGTCACTGGGCACCACTGAGATGGTGAAGGGTCTGGAGGGAAAAATGTATAAAGACTGGCCAAGGTAACTTGGTTTGTTCGGTCTAGAGAAGAGAAGACTGAGGGGAAGCCTCATGGTGGTCTCTGATGGGAGCAGGATGGCAGGCATAGATCTCTTCTCTCTGGTAACAGAAACAGCACCCAAGGGACGAGCATGAAGCTGAGGGGAGTTTCAGACTGGATGTTAGGAAAAGGTTCTTCACTGAGAGGGTGGTTGGGCACTAGAACAGGCTCAGGGAAGAAGTGGTCAAAGCGCCAAGCCTGCCTGGGTGCAAGAAACATTTGGACAAAGCTCTCCAGCATATGGCCTGATTTTTGGGTGGTCCTGTGTGGAGCCAGGATTTGGACTTGATGATCCTTGTGGGTCCCTTCCCACTCAGGATATTCTGTGATTCTATGATTCTTTGCACCCTCCCTTCAGGTTTTAGTAGACATTGACAGGATCCCCGCTGAGCCTTCTCTTCTCCAGGCTGAACAGTCCCAACTCTCTCAATTTCTCTCACAGGAGGCATGCTCCAATCCCTAACTGGATCTAACTGAGTACCTGGTGGAACAAGGGACCAACTTTACTTTTACACTGCCTGGGGTTCAGGACTTGACACACTATTTTTAAAAGGCCATGATTGTATCTTAAATTTCCAAATTCTAATAACAAGATTTTATCCTTAATTCATTGTTTACCTGCAGGACCATACAATTTTGTCTAACTCCCCAAGTCAAAAGGATAATAAATAATCTAGTTAGGCTTAATATTTTATATTAGAGCAACAAAACAGGCTATGAGCCTCATCCTCAAACATTCTGATACTCCCAAATATTTTCAACTTTAGATGGATAAATGGTGTCATTTAAGCCAAAGAGTATAGGGAGCTACTTTGCTTATTTATATACAGCATTGAAATGCTCAGAGAAATGTATTATAACTCAGCAGGAAAATGTTTAAAAATTTCCATACACACACACTAATTTTAGCCCATTGAAGTGATTAGTAGTTTCTACTTCAGGTTTAGCTTTAATTGGATGTGCAGAGTGAACTCGGAATAAGCTGCCAAACTGATATAATGTATTCAGTTACATGATTTTTAAAGATTAGCTTCATATGCTCCTAATTAAAACTATACCTGAACCTTTAGTATATTAATTTATGACTCTGACTGGCATTAGGTTTACACACGTCTACTTCAGGTAGCATAGTCTTACACATTTATGTAGTGACAGTAAAGAGCACTCTAGAAAAAAAATCAGCAAGTGACTCAGTAATATTTTTAGCTCAGATGATGTGTCTGGAGTTATTCTCCTTTAATGAAGAACAGAGCTACAGCAGCAGCTCACCAAGTCAGAAAGAGTACAAGCATTTCAGTCATAGTGCTGGCTGCAAAAAGCACTCTTGTTGACACATAGTCCTCTTTGGCACTCACGGGCAGACTTTTTGAGGCCAAGGAGGCATATACACGACCTCTCTCATGACTTTTGACTTAGACTTGGCCAGAGGAAGTTAAGAACATGGGATGAAAATAAACAGACTGTGGACCACACTTAATAAACCATGGTCTTCTCTCTCCTCACCACACCCAGAAACCCCCAAAAGAGAAACAAATTATTTGTATTGAAATATGAACAGGCTTAAATGCAAGGATAACTAAACTCAATACACAGAAATAAACATCTCTAAGGTTACATTTTCATTAATTTCCACCCTTTTAAAAGTAACTGTTTCTTAGGGATAGTGTGGTCTAAATGCAGCAAATCATTGTAACTGAAAGCAAGAAACAATCAACAGTTAAGTCTAAAATTTCATTTATTTATTTATTTTTATTTATTTGATTATCTAATATTACCCTTAAAAGGGGCTAGAAAATTGTTATCCTGGGCATATAGGTCTTAATTTTTTCCTCTGTCCACATCTGAGTAAAATGGTGCTTCTGAAAAGCAAGCTACTGAGACAGACATCTAATGGGGTTTCTCCTGGAGTCAGTGGACCCTGTGTGCAACAGCAAGCAGAATGGGGAGTCCTCCTGTGCTATGGCCTTCTGGTGCTACCTGTGAGTGAACAAAGCAGCCCCAGCGTAACCATGCTGGTGATCTTCTGGCTTCATTGAAAATATGACACCAGTAGAGGACTGGCATAATGGAAACATCCTCTGTCATTTCACCAAGGCCAGAGATAAACGGAATGCAGGTGGCAAAGGCTCCTAAGCAAGCACGCAGGTAGTTACAACAACATATTCTTGTGAACCATTTTCAAAAACAGGTTTGGCCTCAAATCTTGATCAGTTGCAATGTTACCTTCTTAAATTTTATAACAAATAACAAATATTTGTTTTCTTCTTTTTTTCTTCTTTTTTTCAGATGATCTGGTTCAAAAACTACCACCAATCACTACTACTACTACTACTACTACTACTACTACTCAATCAGCACATATGGGGTAGGATTCAGTATACCTAAGAAGCAGGCTCTTGTGAAGTTTTTTAACTTCACTGGCATTTAAGTTTCTCAAGCAGAGGAGTTGTGCTGCTGACTCTGGGGAGGAAAGGTTTTCTGCCACATAAGAGCAAAACACTCTGGAGAATAAAACTTCCCCAGTTATCTCAGACATCATCAGGTGAAATCAGCCACTGAAATTTGTGTTTAGTTCTCACCACTAAAAATGTTGGCCCACACTGATCAAAATGACAGAAAAAATGAATATAGTAACAATAGCAATTCCCAGGAAAGAGAGAAAACAAAGCTTCCAATACCTGATGGTGCTCTAAGGCTAATTTTGTATTATTTCATATGTTTCTTCTCTTTTTTTTTTTTTATTTGGGGGCTTTTGGAATACCAAAGCACATTTATGAAGAGCCTTTTCTAATTCCAAGCCTTGGCAAAAATAATAAAAACATACTTAAAAATGCAATAAAATCACTATTAAAAAAAAAAAATGGAAATCCAAACCAGAAGACAGATAAACATAGACAGGACAAAATAAAGAAAGAGCATAAATGGAAGAAGTATTAAGTATATTCTTTATTACATTGTTGTGTAACATGGAACAGTTAGCCAATACCCATAGCCACTTACATGAAAATGAGAGAATTTGAAATGCTACTGTTGTTATGTACACATAATACTGCTTCCCCAAACACATGAAGCAGCTTATTCTTTTGCTTAAAAACCCTAACGTTCAACGTTAAAAGCATCTTTACCCCAAAACTCTCATGTAAACCCACTTCCTTTTTTTCTTCTTCCCCAGTAGATGGTACCAACTCCTCAAATTACCTCTGTAGGCTGATCAGGTATATGCACTCCCAAATATACATAATTCCAAACTGAAGACTGCATTACCAGGCAGTGCAGCCCAACGGATGAAACGGTGATAAGGTGTCATGTTTTGCACTACACATCTCTCAAGAGTTTCACTTAGTGGTAGCCTGGGTCCCTTATACTGAATGACAATTAGTGTTCTGAATTCATGAGATATGCATCTGGAACTCATCTTCCAGTTTTGTTTCCTTCCAGTGCAATCCAACTCTTATGTATTGAGACAGCTCTATGATGTGAACTGACATGCAGTAGAAAGGTGCAGTCAGGAGATTCACTTAAAAAATGCATTTCTACATTCAGACTAAAACTGTTATAGATGCAACCAGGATAGCAAATACTCACTGTTTCAGTTGTTTAGGCTAGCCCAGTCTGAGACTATTACTCCTTCAGCTGGCTCAGCCAGAACAAGATGCCTATCAAAACCCTGCATTTTTTTTTAATTATTTTTTTAATTATTTTTTTTAATTATTTTTTTTTTAGATTTTACTCACAAATTCTTCCACAGGCTTTGGTATCTCTGAGAATCAGTATCTTAATCCATCTGCCAGTTCAGTAACCTTCCTGCCAAACCAAAGCAGGAACTGACACTATTTGCAGATGAACTGAGCACTTCCGGCATGCCATTCAGCTTTCAAGTCTAAACACAGTCATCAATCCAAGATTCCAAAGTAAAAGACATTGTGAATTTCAACAAAATAAACATATCCATGGAAAAAAAAAAAAAAAAAAAAAAAAGGTGTTTCAAAATAGTAAGAGCCACAACAGAAGGCCAAAGCATATCAAGTTTGGGAAAAGATTAGACACCTGCCATGCTAAGAAAAATAAGCCTCTAACATTCTCTAACATTCAGTCTCAACCAATGAAAGGTCTTGTCGTCAACCATTCAAAGTGACACCTGAAAGAAATTGGCCAGTCTTCCTTGCATTCATCCTCTCCTCTGCCAGGAAAAGCACTCAAGAGATTTCACATTTCTTATTATACTTCTAATTTAACTATTTTCCATTCCTTATTCTGATTGCATTATTTTCAAATAAATAAAAAATAAATCTTGCGTATTATTTTATTGAAGAAATTACCTATTTTATTAACTTTTATTACTTAGGTGGGATGTTTTAGTGTTGATCAACATATTGAAAAATCCAGTTCTTCAGGACCAATATTGATAAGTCACTTGTATTGGAATGACACATTAAAATACTATTCACGAGAGGAAAAAGTTAATATGGAATACATTTAAAGCAGAAAGGGTAAAAGGTGCTTTTGCAGAAGTATACCAGCAAATGACTAAATACACAAAGCACTCAAAATAACTAGTTTTAAGGGTACAAAATATGCAGTCACCTATTATCTTGCACATTCTTTTTAATTGACTGTGTTCTTGAAAGAGTATTAATTAGATATCTATTAATCTTGAACTTCCATTTACATTTTGCTGCATTAGATTATTAAACAAACACCTGTTAGTTTTTCTTTAAAGTGCAAAATATATCTTCTATGTTAAATTTTTTTCAAGCTGAGATTCTTTTTTTTTTTTTTTTTTTCCCTGGGCAGTACATAATAAATTGTGGAATTAATCTTTTCATAAATATGTATTCTAAAAATGTTATAACACAATATTGGTTTATTATATGATGTTATATCTTTTTCATAAAAATCCAGCATATCTTATAAGCAAAAGGAATTTCATAAAACTCTTTATTTTTTAAAGACAGTTCCAGAGACATGAAAATAATGAAAAACATGGTTCACATTATTTGAAAAAACAAATAACATTTCGACTTTGCAACAATTTCTATTTGCTTTTGTAACATACAGCATAGTAAGGACTTACATATAATTTCCTGCTCTTTCATAAATGTAAATATTCTGGTGGATTCTCCAACACATAAAAGCACAAATACAAACAGGAATTACAGATTATATATATTTTATTCATTCAGGTTTTTTTTTGTTTTGTTTTTAACAATCCTAAAAATAATTACATTTTAAGCAAAAACAGGGAAGATTAACTCAATAGAATCACATAGCTGAACTGCCGTACTTAAAAGTACATTAGGCTTTCTCTCTTTAGTGTAATTTTTTGTAACCCTGCTGTGAGTTAAATTAGTTGACGCTGGAATGTACTACAATGCAGTGGTTGCTTCTGAACTCAGGAAGCCCAACAAGAGGCCTCAAGATTACCAGTTGTTGGTTATCCTTGGGTGGCCATGAACGCAGAGCAGTGTATAAACACTCTTCCTGATCCAGCTATCAGAGGAGCTTTCCAGTTCTCCTGTCAAAGATGAGCTGCATGACAGACACAGAAATTACACTTCTTGAATAGTGACGCCTTGTGGCAGATGAAATGGTAGGTGGCTGTCTTAGCTGTAGTGATCATGAAACAGGATTCATAAAGGTAAAGTCTTGCCTTAGTAATTTGATCTCCTTCCATGATAAGATCACCCATTTTGTGGGTGAAAGGATGATAATAAATGTAATCTTTCTGGATTATAGTAAGGCCTTTTGATACTGTCCTTCACAGCATCCTTCTCGACAACTTATCCAACTGTGAAATAAACAGGTTCATGCTGTGCTGGGCAATGAACTGGCTGAGTGGTAGAGCTGAAAGGGTCATAGTGAATGGGGCAACATTTGGGTGATGGATGGTCACCTGTGATGTTCCACAGGGATCAACTCTAGGGCCAGTCCTGTTCAACATTTTTATCAATGAACTGGATGCAGGAGTTGAATGCATCCTTAGCAATTTTGCTGATTACACTAAACTGGGATGCGTTGACTCTGAAGGGAGAAGAAGCCTTGAAGGATCTAGATACACTGGAGCACTAGGCAATCAGCAATGGCATGAAATTCAACTAAGGAAATGCTGGATTCTGCATCTGGGGTAGAGTAATGCTGGGCACAGGTACAGACTGGGAGACAAATGCGTGGAAAGCAGCCCTGATGAAAGGGATCTGGGGGTGCTGAAGGTTCAACATGAATCAGCAGTGTGCTCTAGCAGCCAAGCAAGCAAACTGCATTTTGGGATGCATTAAATACAGCATAGCCAGCCAGTCAAAACTGGTGATTTTCCAGCTATACTTAGCACTGATGCAGCCTTATGTGCAGTTCTGGGCTCCACAATATAAAACAGATGTTAAGATACTTGTATATGTCCAGAGGAGAACAAAGCTGGTAAAAGAGTTGGAAGGCATGTCCTGTGAGGAAAGGCTGAGGACTCTTGTGTTGTCAAGTTTGGAGAAAAAGAGGCTGATCTAATGGAAGGTGTCCCTTCCCATGGCAAGGTAGGGGACGGAAATAGCATGCTGAGAGGCAACCTCATTGCTCTCTACAATTTCCTAAAGAGGGGAAATGTAAAAGTAGGAACTAATCTTTCATCTCTGGTAACCAATGACAGAATCTGAGGGAACAGCACAAATCTGCACCAGGGGAGGTTCAGACTAGACATTAGGAAAAAATTCTTTACAGTGAGTGAGGTCACACAGTGGAACACGCTTCCTAGAGAGGTGGTTGATGCCCCATGCCTGTCAGTGTTCAAGAGGTATTTGGATAATGTCCTCATGAATACATTTTAACTTTTGTTTCGCCCTAAAGTGGTCAGGCAGTTGGACTTGTCATTTGTAGGTGCCTTCCGACTAACTATTCTATTCTATTCTATTCTATTCTATTCTATTCTATTCTATTCTATTCCGTTCCGTTCCGTTCCATTCCATTCTATTCTATTCTGTTCTGTTCTAATCTAATCTACTCTATTCTACATTTAAAACAGTAAATGATGGGAAACTGTGTAGCCTACAGTTGCAACTCTAGCAGAAATGATAACTGAATATCTATTTACTGAATGTAGTGGTATGCTCAAAATATTCACACATTAAAATTTTAATATAAGTACAGTAATTTCTTTCTTTATAATTATAGAATCATGGAATCATAGAATCATAGAGTCATAGAATCATAGAATAATAGAATGGTTTGGGTTTGAAGGGGCCTTAAAGTTATCTTCTAATTCCAAACCTCCTTCCATGGGCAGGGACACCTTCCACTAGTCCAGGTAGCTCAAAGCCCCATCCAGACTGGCCTTAAACACTTCCAGGGATGGGGCATATACAAATTCCGTGGCAACCTGTTCCAGTGCCTCATCAACCTCTGAGTGAAGAATTTCCTCCTAACATCTAATCTAAATCTACCCTCTTTTACTTTAAAGCCATTACTCCTTGTCCTAATGTTATGTATCAGCATATAATTACATTCATATAAAACTGCTTATCCTCCAACTTCCACAAGATTTTTGTAGAAGGCGTATAAACATAGAATGTAAACCAAAATTCAAAAATAGAAAATAAGAATAGCTCCACTACGTTCACAGGAACTGAAAACATTAATGTTCAGAGAACTTGGCACAAAAAAAGCACACACATGAGATTCATAGGTTCAAGAATAGAACAAGTATCACAGAGGTTTGATAAAAAAATATCTTAACAGTTTTGGAGGGGAGAAACAGAACTGTTGAACAGTGCAGTTCCACGGATACTATTTTACAAGCCTAATGTATTGAAATTATTCTCTCACTAAGATACTTATATTATTTCAGTGGAGGAGAAAGGCAAATTTAAATCATTACTGTAATAGTTATAACAGTCTAATGTTACTTGGAAGCAAATCTGAATTGTTCAAAATTGTAGGAGAATATTTTGTAAATGATCAAACACTGAAGACACATGAACGAAGTGTAGCAGAACAGCAAAACAGAAAAAAGCACCTGAAGCAAAGAAATAAAAAGTGCTGGCATCAGTATTTACTTTTTTAAAAGTTAAGTGTCTGAAAACTCAAGAGCACAGAGCAGGAGCTTCTTTGACTGAAGAGAGAACTGGAGTTAATTTATCCAGATACAATGGTAAAAATATCCATATTGTTTTCAGTAAAATTTTTGTTTCCCAGAATAAAATTTAGTCACTTAAATACCTTGCAGAGTGCAATATCTTCTGGCAGCATTAATTGAAGATGTCCTGTTTTTTTTTCTTTCAGATCTAAGAAATAACTTTTTTCCTCCTAAGACCCACTTGGTATCAGAAATTAACCTGTTGCAAGTCCTACCTGTAGGAGGCAATATACATTCTTGCTCATGCCATAGAGTTTCTATTGCTTAAGAAGTGTTTGGAGAAAAAAGAGGTAAGCTTTTTGGCTACAGTCTAATTCCTTCCACTCCTTTCAAGAGTAAATCCAGGCCAGCAATGTCCACTCTTTACAAGTACAAATTATGATTTTAATTATGGTCTTAGTCATATCAAATTGAAAAACCCTATTAAAGAATAAAGATCCTTAACCTTTGTGCACTTTTTCCCTATGTAAATAAAGAAACCATTCTGACTTTTATAAAGTGCTGTGGAAAAGTGTGTGGATAACAAGTGTGCCCAGGTGGCCAAGAAGGCCAATGGCATCCTGGCTTGTATCAGGAATAGTGTAGCTAGCAGGACCAAAGAGGTGATTGTCCCCCTGTACTCAGCTCTGGTGAGGCCGCACCTCAAGTACTGTGCTCAGTTTTGGGCCTCTTGCTACAAGAAAGACATCGAGGCCCTGGTGTCTTTCCAGGGAAGGACTACAAAGCTGGTGAAGGGCCTGGAACACAAGTCCTGTGAGGAGCGGCTGAGGGAACTGGGGTTGTTTAGTCTGGAGAAGAGGAGGTTCAGGGGAGGCCTTATTGATCTCTACAACTACCTGAAAGGAAGGTGTGGGGAGCTGGGGGTCAGCCTCTGCTCACAGGTAACTAGTGATAGGACAAGGGGGAATAGCCTCAAGTTGCACCAGGGGAGGTTTAGTTTGGAAATTAGGAGACATTTATTCTCAGAAACAGTACTCCGGCATTGGAACAGGTTGCCCAGGGAGGAGGTGGAGTCTCTGAAGCTAGGGTTATTTAAGGAAAGGTTGGATGTGGTGCTTAGGATCATGGTTTAGTGGGTGATGTTGGTGGTAGGGGGACAGCTGGACCAGATGATCTTGGAGGTCTTTTCCAATGTTAATGATTCTATAATTCTGCATTTCTAATTATTAAATTACTATTAATTACTAACTATTAAATAATGTATTTCAGCACAGCATTGCATTCTTGCTTAATAGGTTTCCCCAAGTGTCTGTGAACTTAATGCAATGTTTACATGCAAGAGTAACAAATTTCTCTTGTAAAGAAGCTATGTTACAAATCAGAAAGCTTCTTCTAAAGTAGAATTTGAATTGTATTCTCTCCTACAATTAGATACTGAAGTTTACAAATGAATTAGAAATAAATATGAAGGCTTATTTCTGTCTTTTAAAGAACAAGATTAAAAAATATATGTATATGAAATGGGTATTTTTAATTTAAACTAGTTTTAAGAGTCAATTTCATTGATAGGACACAAGGGAATGGCACGAACATGCGTCAACAGATGTTCAGATTAGGAAAGTTTCTTCACTGAGAGGGTGGTCAGACACTGGAACAGGCTCCCCGGGGAAGTGGTTATGGCACTGAGCCTGCTGGTGTTCAAGAAGCATTTGGACAGTGGTCTTAGAGATATGATTTAATTTTTAAGTAGCACTGTCTGGAGCCAGGGGTTAGACTCGATGATCCTTCTTGGTCCCTTCCAAATCGGGATATTCTGTGATTCTGTGATTCTATAATATGAGTATCTCATACATAGCTGAGAACTGCTGTTTTCAATGCTTTACTAACAATATCCCTTGTATACAAGAAACTCACTCAACTGATGAAAAATGAGAAGCGTTTGCACTATTGTATAATGGCATTCAGAGAGCCCCATCCTGATGAAGGATGATGGTTCAGAAGACCATACCTTGACAGCCTCCTCAGGAACACAAAGGAAGGAGGGGTGCATCTGAAGCATTATTCACACCATGATAGAAATGAGAAAAGACAGAGTATTTCCATTCAATAATAATGTGCAATGTGCATAATGTGCAAATGCTCTGGATTTAAAATACACCATGGAGAGCATTTGCACATTATGGATTAAATAGCATTCTCTCCACTCTCCCAAGACTCAAACCTGTATGTTATTGATAAGATGATGAAGAAAACACATTTATAAACAAGCATAGCAACCCTTTCAAAATTTCCCAGTGTTTGAAGGTAGTTACAGAAGGAACTGTATTTTGTTGAAAGGTACCACCTAGTGGTGATTTCATATCACACAAACCCTGTGAATTCTACATACTGAAACATTTTTGCCTGTTAATGTCAGAGCACAGATTCACTAAAACTGAATTTAGCATTATGATAACATATATAATATTTTCATTAAAAAAAAAAAAAAAAAAAAAAAAAAGTATGTTATCCTTTGCTATAACCTTTGTTCACATACCACCTGGTGAGTCACTGGAAAGGAACGCTCCTGAAGAGAAATGAAAGGTCTGCAACCTCACTGCTGAGTTTAGCTCGTTTTCAGGATTGGAGTAGTAAAAACCTGTGGAAAGGACAGTGTAATCATTACCAAAAGTGTTTTTGCTTGCTGGAAGCCTCAGATGGTACTTTCTATCAAGTTAACAAACAATTCAGCCCAGGAAAAATGCAGCACCTTGACTTTTTTCCTGTTACCAATTTCCTAGTGTGAGCAAGGACTTCTTTACTGTAAATAAAAAGAGAAAAATGTTTTACTATGTTGGTTTTGTTGTTGTTGTTTTGTTTTGATTTTTTGCTATTGACTATCTATGTTTTCTAGAATTCAGAATCCTTCCACCTGTCTTGGGAAGTCTAATCCACACCAACTCTGATGTTAAATCATACACTAAGCTGTTCAACAACTCGTTGGTCATAAATATGACTGCAGAACACATTAATAAGCCCCATGCTCTCCTGAAAGCAGCAGGAAATAACAAAGAGCAAAAAATTATAGAAGAATTAATGACCATTCACAGTGTTATTATAATTTTTGAAGGACTTTAAGAATTAAGCTAGCAAAGCAGCAGGTGATAACCAAAGGCAGGTGTGTTTGTTGTAGCACTTGGTTACTCCAAGCCTGTACACCCTGCAAAAGGACAGAACATCTGGCATTGTATTCATCTACACAGCCCAAGGTTTCAACTGAGATGCTCAGTCCCGTATGTTATGTGGCCCTGGCTAATGTTATTACATATTCCTAGTAGGAACATCAAGATCCTTAAGGAAGGAAAATAAAAGCCAGATCAAACAGAGGTAACAGTCACTCTTAAATAAAATTATTTAAACTTGCACTTAAGACTCCAATGTTAAGGTTAGAAATATCAGGCAAAGGATTCTCAAGCAGATTGAAAACAGCAGCAGTTTGTACCCTAACAGTTGACTGACTTTTGGAGGGTGATTTGAGAGAAGTAGGAATGAAAGCATATGGAACTTTTAAAATAATTTGCCTTTGCCTATCCTTGTAATTTTCTTTTGCCATTCAGGTAATGAATGGTTACATTAGCCTCAGTTTTCCTAGCCTAATTCTTTACATTCTTTGGCTTGCGAATGCAAATATCATCTTACAATAACTTTTTTCTTAAAAAACTCCTCCCAGAGGAGGAGTCTCTTTCAACATTCATTTTGTTGCTCTGAATTCCACCCATGTAAGCATGTAAATACTATGTCAAGAATTACCTTTCTGTGCACGCACAATCTTTCAAAGTGGTCTTGACTTTGAAATAGTTTGATTACGAAATGTAAAAATCTAGCTGCCAGACCAAAAGACATGCTACCTCATGCAATTGTGTGTTGCATGTTACTTGGGCCCAACTCAAACAGATGATCTAATTCCACAGTCTCTTCCTAGGGAAAAATAATAATATTTTTTTTATATATATATCTGCCTGCTCATTCTCCCCTTAAATATCCAATTAATTCTTCAAGCTCTTCCATTAGTTTCTATTAAGATTGAACGATCAGAATATACTACATCAGGTTCAGTTTATCCTTACTCTGCCATGTCAATGCTTCATTTAACTGGTTTAACTATTTACCTCTTGAAAACAGTTCTAGCAGAAAGTCTTGATTATTCCAAACTGGTTGACAAATTCTGTTGAAAGAGAACTTGTCAGTGCTTTTAAATACAGTGAACACAAGAGAATTTTGAATTCTTTTGAATTGGTTGAATATAATTACTTCTGCTGTATGTTGTGTATATATTCTTGAAAACTAAATAACATGTTTTTTCAGACAGTTCTCTGGAGGCCAAGTTATCATCACATGGTGTCAAATTATTGTTTTACGTGTATCTCTTGATAACTTGTTGTTTTTTGCATGATCTATGCTGAATATTTTAAAAGGATATATTTTCAATCCTTTTAACTGTAACAAATAAATAACATATAAAAACTATTTAGAAACAACATAGAAAAACAATTTTTTTCCTTAAAACGTGTGTCCTTTTGACTGTTTCAGCTGGATAAAGTAGAATGAAAGCCAGATATATGAATGATAAAAATAGCCAAAAGTGAGACTGACATTACAAAGGCAAATAGATATGAATTTAATTATTATGATTAATTTCAATAGGACAATCACAAATAAGTTGTCTTCCTTGCCTTGGTATGGTACACAGTATATCTGCATTTTCTAGCTTTAGTATTTCTAGCCTAAATTTCTTATGATACTTTCCTCTGTTATAGCTTTGCATTGTTAGTATGTAAAGTAATACTGCACATTTCCAAACCATAAAGAATAAGGCAAAAAAAAATCACAATACCAGTAAGTGGAAAATTATTTTGCTACAGCCTTCATATATATGCTGTTTGTCTGCTCTGCACTGATATTGCTCTGCACCCCACATTTGGGAAATATGTTACTGCTGTTTGAACCGAGTTACACTGTTTGAACTGAGTGGGTGTCCTGGAATTTAAAAGCAACAAAGCCTCAAAGTGTCAGTCAAGTTCACACAAGGTCCTATTCAGAAGCGGGCATGGCATAGCCTGGAGGTTTTTAATGACAGTACTACCACAGATCATTGTTTCTCTTCCTGGCTCATCCACCAGAACAATGAGAAACAGGGTGAGAGGAGGCTGGTGTTCTCTGATAGAAGCAGGCAGGCAGGAAAGTTTTTGAATATCTTTTTAACTATAGTCAGAGGGTTAGAAGGCAAAAAGAAAGAAAACAGAGAATGCATCTCAGGAACCCATCTTGTTTTTCAGTGTAAACCCCTAAAACTTCTAAGCCTACATGTGTCTGCAATTTAGACACTATATTACTAATTCTTGCTTACCTATCACAATCTACTTAAGATTATAACCGCACATTGGTAGTAGCTGGCACCCATTGAATTAGGTGTCAGCGATGTTTTCTTATGGGAAAATTTCTAAGCATAAAAATGGTTTCACCATCCAGATTCATGTAAAGGCAAACTACAGCTGAAATCCTTGGAATTACAGAAGGTCATTCTTCTCCAGTGGAAGTAACTTAAACACAGTGTGTGATTACATAGGCTTTTGGAGGAAAATTAAGATTTGCCTGTACTTCCATTCCACTAGCTTTAAGCTGCATGGTAGTGTAGCTGGGTCAACACAAATTGTAGAGGGCTAGCCAAGGGCTTCATGCTGAAAGCTGACTTCAGTGCCTCAGTGGCTTTGGTACTGCTGTTACCCAAACCAGTACGCTTGGGTATGTACAAATGGGCTGGAACAGCAGCTCTGGACTTCAGGGAGGACATTCTCATGTCAAGAATGTGAGTCTTAGTCTGGCAAACTGTATATATATGAACAAAATGAGTATCAGCTAGCTAATGTAATTATTTAAGAATTTCAGATTTCAGTACAACTTACTCCTTGATTTTGTCTGAAAGCAGAAAATTAAAAGAAAGCATATCTTGGTCCTTTAATTCCCACAAAAGCTAGAAGCATGACAGAACGAATCAGCTGTGTGTGTCTGTGCATGAGATTTCAGGTATATAATATAAAACAAGCTGCAATTGCTTGGAAATATAAATAACAGCAAATATATATATTTGCTGAACCCATAAGCATAGTCAGAGAATCACAGAATCACAGAATCACAGACTGGTTGAGGTTGAAAAGGACCTCTGGAGATCATCAAGTCCAACCCCCCTGCCAAGCAAGATCACCTACAGTACTTTGCACAGGATGTCATCCAGGGGATTTTGAGTATTTCAAGAGAAGGAGACTCCACAGACTCTCTGGGCAACCTGTTGCAGTGCTCTGTCACCATCACAGTTCTCATATTCAGCTCTAACTTCCCATGTTTCAGTTTGTGCCTGCTCCCTCTTGTCCTGTCACTGGGGACAACTGCAAGGCATCTGGCCCCATCCTCTTAAAACCCATCTTTCAGATATTTATACACAGTGATAAGATCCCCTCTCAGTCTGCTCTTCCCCAAGCTAAACAGGCTCATCTCTCTCAGCCTGGGGCATTCTCTTGGCAAGCTGTTCCAGTGCTTCACCACCCTTCTACAGTGAAGAATTTCCTCCTCATTCCTAGTCTATCCTCTTTTAGTTTAAGACCATTCCCCCTTGACATATTCCTTCTTACGGGTAAAAGGTATAAATGGTATAGAACAGGCCTGATTTTTACCCCAAACAGAGCTCCTTTCATCAGAGAAGCTTCCTGTGCTGCTCTGTGGAGAGCAACCCATGCTGTAGCAGTCCATTCCTGAAGGACTGCATCCTGTAATACAGCTCCCAGGCTTCTCAGCAAAGCAGATATTTTCTTCTGTCCCAGCTTCAGGAGACTTTTTCTGTAAGCCTTTTTCCAGTTAGGGCATGGTCACCTTCACAGCTGCTGCCCTCACCCCGTTACCCAATCCCATGATAATTTCCCATCCCCCAAATGACGTCCAACTGGGTTGCTTTTTAGGATTTATTTTTTTTTCTTTAAATGCGGGGCCTGGCATGGCGGCCCACATGGTTGCCAGCCCCCGGCTCCCCCTGCTGGGTCCTTTGCAGCCACAACGCGTCCCCGGCATTGACATTCAGTGGGGACCGGGGCCGTCTGCGCCCATCCTGCTCCCAGTGCCACGAGAAGCTTCGGATGAGCTGTCGTGGCATGGAGGGGCTGCGGTCCCTGCGCCTGGGCGAGATGCCATGGGACCTGTAACTGGAGGGGCTCCACCGCTGCTGCTGCCGCCGCCCCCACCCTGCATTTCGTTGGGCCCTTCCCCGGGGCTGGAAGGCTGAAGCGTCGCGTTGGGCAGGCAGCACCAGCCTCACGATGGCTACGATGGGCCGCCGGCAGAGCGGGCAGGTGGCTCTGTGGGTGGCCCAGGGCTGGGTGCACTCCCTACAGGAGTGCCTGCAGGGGTCCAGCCGAGCTGCATCAGCCAGCGGGCCCAGGCAGATGGTGCAGCTCTCTTCTGTGGGGCCTCCGCTGGCAGCTCCTGGCGTGGCTGGCTCATTGTGCCTGTGGCTGCTCCAGCATGGAGGTGAGTGTTTTCTACAGGACGCTGCTCTGATATCAAGAAGAGTATCAAGCGCCTCTGGTCTTCAGCAACCCCCTCACTGGTCAGTGGCAGAACCTCAAAGATACATGTTCCACCAGGAACACTTCAACGCCTTGTGCCCCACCAGAAGGACCTGGATTCCTTGCCTGCAACGAGAGGGACCTCAGCATCTCACATGCCCCCAGAAGGACATCAACGTCTCACGTTCTAGCAGAAGGACCTGAATGCCTCATTTGCAACCCGAAGCACCTCACCATCTCTCTCACCACAGGAAGGACCTTGACGTCTCGCATTCCAGAGGAAGGACCGTGACGTCGCACCTTCCACTAGCAACACCACCTCTGACGTTCCAGCAGTAGGACCTCGACCTCTCGAGTGCCACCAGCTGGACTCAACGCAAGCTGGGCACTTATGGCCAGCTGCCTTTTGTGAGGCCGTAGGGTGACAGTGGCTCTCTGGTGATGTCGCAAGGCTCTTGGGGTGTCCCTGATGGCAGCACTTAGGGAATTAGCATGACTGTTGTGAGAAAATGCTGATGTGAAATGGCTGCTCCACACTGACAGGAGCAACACCTGCCAGGCTGAGGTCCAGGCTGGGAGCTCGGCCTTTGGCCTGGGAACTGTGCCTGGGAGCCAGGGACATCCTTGACATCCCTGGACACCTGAACACTGGAGACGCCCTGAAGAGACCATTGAGGAGGACACAATAAGAAACTGAGGAACAACTTATAACCTGGGAAGGTGAAAAAGAGCCTGGTCATGAGCAAATTGGCCCAAGAAAGTGGGAACATGCATGAGAAATCGAGTTGTTTAAAGAATATCAGGAACATCATCAGCTATGGGCTGTCCAAGGAGGATGGTAGAAAGAAACAGCATCTCTTGGTTACCTGAAGTGGTGGGGTCATCAAAGAATCATCACAGAACCACCAAATCACAGAATAGGCAGGGTTGGAAGGGACCTCTGAAGATCATCTAGTCCAGCACCCCTGCCGAGCAGGATAACCTCGAGCACATTGTGCAGGATGGCATCCAGGTGGGTTTTAACTATCTCCAGACAAGGAGATTGACAGCCTCTCTGGGCAACCAGTTCCAGTGCTCTGCCACCCTCACAGTAAAGAAATGCCCTCTCATATTCAGCCAAAACCTCCTGTGCTTCAGTTTGTGCCCACTGCCTCTCATCCTGGGCACAACTGAAAAGACCAACACCGTCCTCTCGACACCCTCCCCTCACATATTTATACACATTGATGAGGTCTCCCCTCAGTCTTCTCTTTTCCAGGCTATACAGGCACAGTTCTCTCAGCCCGTCTTCATATGACAGGTGCTCCATTCCTCTCATCATCTTAATAGCTCTCCTCTGAACTCACTCCAGTAGTTCTATGTCCCTCTTGTACTGGGGAGCCCACAACTGGACACAAGACTCCAGGTGTGGCCTCACCAGGGCTGAGTAGAGGGGGAGGATCATCTCTCTTGACCTGCTGGCAACACTCTTCCAAATGCAGCCCAGGATACCATTGGCCTTCTTGGCCACAAGGGCACATTGCTGGCTCATGGTCAGCCTGTTGTCTACCAGGACTCCCAGGTATCTCTCTGCAGAGCTGCTCTCCAGCAGGTCAGCCCCCAGCCTGTACTGGTGCTTAGGGTTATTCCTCCCGAGGTGCAGGACTATGTACTTGCCTTTGTTGAACTTCATAAGGTTCCTTACCACCCAATTCTCCAGCTGTCCTGGTCCCTCTGAATGGCAGCACAGCCCTTGGGTTTATCAGCCATTTCTTCTAGTTTTGTGTCATCAGCAAACTTGCTTTGGGTGCAGTCTGTTCCATCACCCAGGTCACCGATGAAAAAATTGAACAAACCTGGACACAGTGTGTCGATTTTATCCTGATGCAGCTGAATTCCATCACAAACGCTCTCTCACTCCCCCTTCTCAAAGAAAAAAGCGGAGGAAAATATAAAGGAAAGTGCTCAAGGTTTGAGAGAAGGATAGGCAGATCACTCAACAGTTATCACCATGGGCAAAACAGACTCAGCATAGGGAGACTAATGTAATTTATTGCCTATCACTAGTGAACTAGAACAGTGAGAAACTAAAAGCAAAGTACAAACATCTCCCCCCAGCGTACCCTCTATTCGTCCTCTCCTCAAGCAGCACAGGGGAATGGGGCCTTCTTCTTCCTGTGAGGCAATCCCATCCACTCAACTCTTGCTTCCTGCCCCCTGACTTTAGGTACGAACTTTGGCTGAAAATCTGATAAACCCCTGGGGTTTAGCTGAACAGCCTTCTGCCCTGCACCACAGGCGATGCTGGATGAAAAGAGCCCCAAAGGCAGAAGAGGAAGGTGCTATACAGATGTGTCCTATTTACCACAAGTCATCAGGGCTGCCAAAGGCCAAACTGCAGTCTCCAGTCAACAGTCAGGAAAGAAAGGAAGAAAAAAGCAACAGCCAAGCAACTACTTACCAGGAAGGGTACTTTGAGCTATGCTGCCTTGCAGGGTATTTTCTGAGGGACAGGTAGAACACTTCAGGGACAACCACAAGTGATTTCTGAGAAGTAAGGGGATATCCAGAAATGTAAGAAGTGCATTTCTCCATCAGAGCATCACAGAGAGAATAATTATCTGGTCCAGTCAGGTAAATTAGGTGGGATGAGATTTGCAGTGCATTTCAAGAGTAAACAGCATAGCCACAGGGCAACCACAGACACAGATCCATGAAGATATTACAAGAGATAACCAAGCCTCTGTAATTTCCCCACTGTAATAGCTAAAAAGAGAAGATAAGGCAGAGTTCACTAACAAACAGATGCTTGTGTGGTATCTCCACCGCTTCTGTAAATGACTGATGAGGCAATAGTATGAAATAATGAACTTAATGAAAGTGTTTACATGGTGTTGCCTTTGTTGCCTTTGGTTCAATGATTTCTCCTGAGGAGAATGCAGAGCAGTTGCACAATGGTGTACCAGCTACTTTTTCTGAATTTTAAGATCACAGGCTCAGGAAGGTGCCTTTTCAAACTTGCTGGGAACTCAGCATAGCTTCTATACACCCATGAAACCCTATGTGTGCTTAACTGTTGAAGATGTAGAGTTCTCTTCCTAGAGACACTTAAGTCCTATAAACTGTTTTCAAGTTACCAAATTCCTGGGAAAGGGTGGTATTTGAGAGAAAATAGCCCCACACAACTTACAAGCAGCACGTTGCCAAGACCTTCCCCACATTAGTACCCAGCAGCATTAACTCTATCTATGTCTAACTGATGGCCAACTGATATTTTACAAATCTACATACATGGTTTTCAGGCTGACAAAATATTGCCTTGACAAGATAGATGTACATTTCTAACTGTCCCAAAACCACCCAATGCAGAACACTGGAGTCTTACGTACTGTTTGTAGCTGCAGGGCAGAGTAAGTGCTAAGTGAGTTGATCTTTATCCCACTATCCCACAGGGGCTAGCTCAGGCAGAGCCAAAATGGAGGCCATACAATGGATTACAAGATAGTGAAGATACTCATATTGCCAAAGACCAATTACAAGAGAAGAAACTGGCACTGTCCCCCAAACCTCTCAAAGGACAACAGCCTCTCCCTCAGGCCAGGGGTAGATCTTGTTCCCAATCCCCTCTGCTTCCTGCTCCTACCTGCCTCTGGGAGTTCTCAGCTTTTCTAAAGACTCTGATTATACAAACTAAACAAAACACACCCTGCAAACAGCTGGAAAAAAAAATCCTGAACTGCCCTGCAGCTCCAAGCTCCAACAATGCTGCACCAGCTCCCACCGCTAGGGCCCGATGCAGCGACCGCTCCTCCGCTCCGCCTCCAAGCTCCCAGGTCCCGCACGCCAACCTTCGCTCTGACACCGCCATCTTGTGGCCAGCTGCGGATATGACAACGCTCCTGCTCGGATGGGGCCTCACTTCCCTGCTTAATTCCCTTTGCGGGAATCGAATTCCTCGCGGGGGAATCCCACTGTGGGTTTCGTAAATCTCTCTACAAGCCACATAGATCAGAGTCAGAGACCTATAAACTAAAAAGCATTAGAATCAACAATGCGCTGAACGTCGGCAAGCTTAACTTTCCCATACAGGAAGCAGGCAGGACAAGCGGTCATCCATACAAGCGGTGAAAAAATAAAATGTGAAAAAGTGAGTAATTCTAGTAGTAGTTACCATTAAGGTTCTGCTGCTTCTATTATTTTAATGGAGATGTCAACATTGAAGCACTGATGCTGATGTGACTGCTTTTGTACGCAGAAGGCACTATAATCTGACCTTGCTGAAAGGTTCCAATGTTTATTCCAAAGTCATTTACTAGTAAATACCATTAAAGGAATCTACTTGTATATATATCAGCTGAAGAATTTGTAATGTTATAAACTATAGTTCAGGTATAAATTACATGTACAGAGTTATATTGGATTTGTAGTCATCCAAATTTAGTCATCCAAATTTAGAAGCCTTCTAACTTCACAGAGTAATCTGTTCTAATCCATTAGCCATTGTGTTTTACGATTAGGACATAGAAGTTTTCGAAGAAAAATAATATTAAGAGACAACATTCAGGCTATTTATCTCAATGAGCACATATTTTCACACACCCTCTGCTATTCTTGGCACCAACTAACAAACTAACAAATCACTGAAATGCCATATCTTTACCAGTAAATTAAGAGATGTCTGGGAATATTCCTAGGAACTTAGGCCAACCAACAAGAAGGGACTTATGTCTATGCTAATAAAATCTCTCATCCTCTGAACAGGCTGGCTGCACACAAACTGCTCCCAGAAACACGACAGTTCTGGACAAACGTCCAGAATTCCTCGTAAGTGCATTACTTGGCACATGCTAGAATTTTGCTAGCAAGCGTCTAACATTTTAATAGAGTAGATAATCACACTCTATTGCCCAGGCACTGTTTAACTTTCAAGCACAAAAGTAGCCAAAACCTACAATCAGGGAGTGTCCAAACACACTTTAAACACCATGATACATACTAGGTGAAGTCAGCTACAAGAATTCTACTAACGTCATTTGAAATGTCCAAACATTTTTGAAGCCCTAAATCCAATTTTTTTATGACATCAGTATAATAACTAAAAGTAAACGGTTTATGTATGGCGCTTTTTGAAGTATTTCTATCATTTGCTTCTGAAATGATATCTGAATGTTACCTACCAGTATACTCTAATTCAGGAGAGAGATGGTACTCCATTCTTTAAAAGTTAACCACTTCCAGAAGAAATGACCCAGAATTTTATTATAACAGATGCTAAACTTAGGTAGATGTATTTGTAAAAATTTTATTTGAGCTGAATACATCAAATGATACTAAGTATGAACTCACCTAAAATGGTACATAGATCCAAGAGCTAAGCAGCAAGACCCTAAAAAAAAAGGGGGGGGGAGGGGTTAAGAAAACCTAAAAGAAGGAGCTGAAAAAATATGTCATTCAGACAAACACTCAAAATCATGGCACCAAAATAACAAGAGTGCAACATAGGAATCAGTAACATGTATTACTGTGACTTACCACGTGTAATAAACTTGCAAAAATTTAGTAGTATTGAAGTGGAATGCATCTCACAAACAGAACATTTTCACATAAAACTCTCAAACTCTCTTTCCATGTTTCTACAATGATGACTGAAAAAATTAGTGAAAGATGTTTTTTAAATGATCACTGTAACGTGAATCAATGAGTGATCAAAAACCAACAGAGTTGTACAAATGTTTTCTCATGCTCTCTAAACTGTTTCTAGATTTAGGTGAAATGCAAAACAGGATGAATATTTTAAGCATTGTTCTGGGAGTCATTGAAGTGATTTAATTGAAGATTATGTGATAAGCAATTCATCATCATTTGCTGTTGAAGTTAACTATAATGCAAAAGACAGGTGACGTTCATAAGCAAACTACCAGAAAAATTATTCAAAACACCTGTGTGACACAGTCCCAGTTTAAAGCAGACAGGTCACATAAAAGAGAGGTTTTGCAACTGAACCCGCTGTGTTCTTTTAAAATAAATAAATAAATAATATGAGAGCGTTCTTGCAAAACAATTTGCAACTACACATGTTGCAATGTCAGGTGTGCATTTGTAACATTCTGGCCATATTTTAAACTGCCAGTGGGTGGCATTAACAGCACCATTAGCCCATGCTGAATGGAACAAACGTGCTATTCAAAAAGATCACAGAAGAGGAAGTAGCCTGTCACACAATCCTACTGAAAATGCTGTGCATCACGGTCCAACACGTTGCTGCACTTGCACTGTGCTGTGTCCGTACGTGTTCTATTACAATGAATTTCTAATTCTTTAAGCACCATCAGCAACTTCCTATTGCCACCAGGTACAAAATTTGTGTTTAAAAACAGTAAATTCATTTGTCGCACCTCTATTCAGACCAGTATCAGCCAGCATCTAATCAGTATCACTCTGTGATATTAAGGATTACAATAAATTAAAGCAGTTGCCACATAGGCTAGAGCATTATAATTGCTCAGGATGCTTACACATTGCCACTCTTTATCATCAGTCTGTGAAAGGCCAAGTAGGTTCAAAACCGCTTTTGAAACTGTAATTTAATACCAAAAGTTAGATTGATGTAGATTAGTTTGGCATACCTTGCAATTTTCATGATTTTTTAAAAAGAAAACCAGCATTTTCTTCTTTTTCATTCACTGCCGAATAAGTCTCTTCTAAGATCAAAAAACGTACCCCACAGATCTGCAGAATGACGTACATACAATGACTAGCACCTAAACCACTGGGGAAAATTTCAGTACATTATAAAATATATATATATATATTTCACCAGTCCACCCCTTACTGGTGATAGAAAACACAGGTGCCATCTGTGAAGACTTTAAGGTAGCCACTGAGAACTTGAACCAACATGACAGACACTCAACATTCCTGAGGAAAATGAATGTAAGGAGTATGACTGTTTGCTTGTTCCTGAGCATGCCAGTCTATGCAGACTGATTTATCCCATTAAGCAAAAGAGATAAAGGTCCAAACAGTCAGAAATAGTTTCACTCATATTTCTGTGGACCATGACAGCACAAACAAAAGTGATCCTGCACATAATTTTCAACATTGCTTTGCAATGATCTTGCAGGATACATATTTTGCTGTTTTAGGCTTACTAACCTTCCAGCTTTACTGTTTCTCTTTCCTTCCCAGCAACATTTTCTAACATTTGCACTTATACAGACAATCTTTTGAGATTAAATCAGGAAAAATCATTTGCTCAAAGCATACCAGGATTGTAATACCTCATCACATCGAGTGTACTTTTCGGAACACATAACATTGAAGATTAGATGGGAACTGGTACAATGTGTGACATAAGTAAACTGACTTGCCAGAAAATGCAATGGAACAGCTTATGCATATAATCAGTGGTGTTTTAAGACTGACATCCTGACACCCTTCTGTTAGATTTATGAATGTGTTGTATACTGTCACTGTATTCTAAAACACTGTTCTAAGAAGGGGACCATAAAAGATTTTTCCACTGAGAGTTTGCTTCTTCTATTAATGAGATATCCCAACGGAAGGGAGTGGGCTTCCTACAACTTTCAGATTTTTTTATACTAATACAAGGTCTTTTGAACAGTTAGCAACAACCCAGGCAATGCTACTGTCCTTATGTGTAGCACAAGGGTACCTTTTGCAACCCTGGGGGCAAAGTTAACTATATATTCACGTATGTAACTGTAAAGGTTACAGCATCCCAGCATGTGGCCTTGTCCTTAGTAGAGCCTACAATGATTTTTTCTACACAGTTGCATACTACTTGAAATATATATTTCACGCTGGACATCCACTAAAAGCATTGCTTTTTGGATCACCCTCCTGACTTGCTGCCAATGAAACCTTTGTGTTCAGTTCAATGCCATAAATGCATTAAAAATAATTCACTAGTTCTGAAACTAATGCACAAAAGCCCTGTGTATCCTTTCCATTCAGAAGGCAGCACTGTCAATAAAGCCCCGTCCCTCTGCCAGTTTGATGGGCTTTAGCAACTGGATGTTTGTTGAGGCTCTGATGACAGCCTGCCAACTCCACAGGTCATCCCCCATAACAAAATTCCTTGAAATTTTTGCATGCTGCATATAATATAAAGAGGGGATTTTTGACTTAGCAAGGTCCTGTCTCACTGCAGTATTTTATGGCCTTTCAAATGGCTGAAAATAACCAGGTATTTAACTGGGCTTCTTTGGTGGCAACTGAATCTTTCACAGGGTATTCTTCACACAGACAAGTTGCCAATATCTAGTCCCCTGAGCCACGAACACCACAGCACAGGCCAGATTTTCAAAGCTGAGTCACCGGCACCAGTATTCCATCTGTATATTATGTCTTTTTTAAAATATATATTTAACTATTTATTTTCCTTTCATAATAATTTCACAGCTGACATATATATATAATAAGGAAATGGGGAACAAAAGTATTTTTAAAATAGGATGTCACTTGTGTAAACAATACCTAGCATGCTGCTTATTAGAGAACAGATTTTGATCCCTAACGGCTGAAAGAAAGTTAATACAATATTTAAATCATTGGTTAGAAATATGCGGTATCATTCTGAATCACCTTGGGTTGCCAAGGGTAAGGCCAACAGGTTATAAGGGTATGAAAACACAGTATGCACAAAACGTAATCCATAATGTAAATCCAGGCTAACACCTGGATTTTTCTGCAGCATAGCAGATGTATCAGACAAAAATGTCTTTTACCTAGAACTGTTCCATAGATGCTTTGCGAACTCTCATGCTTTCAGTGTTTGTTTGCTCTCTAGCAATGTATGGAGCAGACGTGACTTGCAAATGTGTCCAATTTCTCACTTCTTACCTGTTGCAAGGGACCTGTGCCATTCACTATTCCATGCATCTAACCTACAGATGACCCTATACTTAACTATCTGTTCCAAGCTCTGTTCCACCTTCCTTGTACCTAGAGAGCCTACTGGTAAAGAGAATGATTATTCTGTTGCTAAATGTCATGGTTTTGGCTGGGACAGTTATTTTTCTTTGTAAGGGCTCAAACAATGCAGTGTTTTGGATTTTTGATTAAAATAGTGGTGATAACACACCGATGTTTTTAGTTGTTGCAGAGCAGTGTTTGCATAGCACCAAGGACTTTTCACAGCTTCTCATGCTGCCCTGCCATTGAGGAGGCTGGGGGTGCACCAGGAGCTGGGAGGGGACACAGCCAGGACAGCTGACCCAGACTGGCCAAAGGGGTATTTCATATCATATGACATTGTGATCAGCAATTAAAGCTGGGGGAAAGAAGGGGGGGGGGGGCATTCAGAACAATGGCGTTTGTCTTCCCAAGGAAGCATCATGCATGATGAGCCCTGCTTTCCTGGAAGTGGCTGAATACCTGCCTGCTGATGGGAAGCAGTGAATGAATTCACTGCTTTGCTTTGCTTGCAAGCATGGCTTTTCCTTTACCTAGTAAACTGTCTTTACCTCAGCCCATGAGTTCTCACACTTTACATTTCCAGTTCTCTCCCCTGTCCCAGTAAGGGAGAGTGAGCGAGTGGCTGTGTGGCACTTAGCTGCCTGCCAGGGCTAAACCACAACATTACCTCAGGTAAAGAGCAAGTACTTGGCAAAAGGCCACAGCACTGTTACTAGTAGGACTTAGTCCAGAGGATTTTCAGCTTCATACAGCCATCCCTACATGCAAGCAAGCCTGGAGGGAACAGGAAGGAATCTTTTGGAAAAACTGCACGGATAGCACACTTTCCAGTGCCTGGTGTGTTTCACATTCACACAAAGCTTACAGTTGCACTAAGCTACACCACAGCTGGTCTCTGATGAATTACATTTCTGCTTAGTGTGTTCTTTATGACCTGTTGTGTTATCCTGTTACCCCAGCCTAGGCACACAGGCATAGCCCAATTAGTTTGAAGACAGACAACAGGACTGTGGTCCTTTGCCAAGGCCCTGTTTGTCTAATGGGACGTGCCTAAGATCCAGGCTACGGTAACTACCCACACAGTTAACTCCCGGTTTGGCAGTCTTTCAGTCAGATGATCAGGCTGTCCTTGTGTGAACAGGGACTACAGGGCTTCTGTCCTGCAGGCTTTCCTCATGCAGTTCAAACAAATCAAAAAGCTGTATTTGTACTGTCTGCACTTCCTTTTTCACTGTCTAGCTGGATCTTGGTGCTTGACACCTGTGACTCTCTAGCAAGTCTATTAATCTCGTTTTTCAACTTGGTTAAGGAGTAGAGGTAAACAAATTAGCCATCACAAAACAAGAACTATTTATTCCTGCATTTCACATTCTAACAGACAATAGCAATAATCACGCTATTTCTCCCTCTTCCCTGGCTATTTTTTTCTGTGAGCTTTTTTCACCTGTTTTCCGATGTCCAAACAGCATCAGTTCCGAAGTGCTGGGCCTGGCAGCACATCTCTCTATTGATGTAATATTGATGTTATCCAGCTCTCTGCTGGTTAATCTCCGAACGAAGCCAGGATAAAATGGAATGCGGCAGTAACCATTTATCTCTTACGAACTCAGATGAGGAAGGCAGCAAATATTTCAACACACCAGCACCACATTCAAATCCATGGTCGTACCAACCAAACACCCCGTAAGTATCAACCTTCTATACTCTTCAACCTTTCACATTCGGGGCAGCATCCAACCCGGCTATGTACCACCACCGTATTACTGCGTGTCTATGCCAGGAAAACACATCATAGGAACAAACTGTTTAATATTTATCCCAAAATCCGGAGGGATCAAGACAGCTTTTCAAACCAGGTCTCATACAAGGTCCCAGTCGGCTGCAGCAATACACATTTAATTTGGAAGCAGAAATACGAAAAAGCAGGATTTTTTTGTGTGACGTTCCGTGACCTCAGACGTTCACCACACAACCACCGGGACCGGCCCCCCAACCCCGGCGGCCCCCACCGCCGCCATCGCGCGGCCCTCTCACGGGGAAGCCACGCCCACCCGCGCACGCGGCTCGCCCTAACAGGCCGCCGCCACCTCCCTTGAGCCCGCCCCCCAGCAGCACCCGCCAATCGCGAGCGCCAACGTTGCCCCTCCGCCCGGCGGGCGGGGAAGCCCCTCTCCCCTCCCTCCCCGGCACCACCCCCGCGCCCGCAGCGCGGCTGCGCCCCACGCTCGTGGCGGCCGGCGGTTGGCGGCCGGCGGGCAGCCAATGGGCGCGCGGCAGCTCAGAGCAGGGCGTGCAGCTGCGCGCCGACGGCCCCGCGCGCTCCTCGCCCCGCCGCAGCGGAGCCGGGCCGGGCCGGGCGGCGGCAGCAGCAGCAGCAGCAGCAGCAGCAGCAGCAGCCAACCAGGGGACGCGCCGGGGCGGCGGCAGCAGGAGCAGCGGGAGCAGGAGGAGCAGCGGCGGGATGAGGCGTCGTGGGGTGCGGGCGCTGCTGCTGCTGCTGGGGGTGGCGCTGGCGCTGGCTGTGCTGGCGCGCGGCGCGGCGGCCGAGGAGGACGAAGGTGAGCGCGGGGCAGGGCGGGAGCCGTGGGAGCCCCGCTTCGGGCCGGGAGGGCTGGGGGTGGGGCAGGCTGCCTAACCGCGTAGTTAAGAGCAGGTAATTAGCCGCGGTGGACGATGCTGGCTCCCTCCTACGTTGCCGGTGCCTCCTGGTAGCCCCTCGGAGCGTCCCCGTTTCCGCAGTTGGTGCTGTGGGGGCTTTTCGGCCTTCCTCCCATTGTCCTGGGGCGTCGCCGAGCCGCGCCGCCCGCCCGGCGCTGGGCTCTCGGGGCGCTTCTGTGCGCTTGTCCCATCTGGGCCGGCTGAATCGGCTGGCTGTAACCGCGCAGCCCTGTGGCAAAGCCCTGACGCTGTCACGGGCAGGCCGCGGCTGTTCCGCCCCTTGCATGGCTACAAGGAAGGGTCCACGTAGAGAACCTAGTACGGCAAAGGTGGAGGAAAGCAGCTTTCATAGGTAAGGCTTTTGAGTGGCCTGGCAACAGATTGCAAGTCTCAGCCTCCGTGTTTCTGGAGATGGAGGTCATCTGGCTGGGTGCAGGCTGGAAACTGGCCCTACAGTGCCCTTCCCAAAGGAAGCTTTCAGGCAGAACCCAAAAGATGTTTGTCTTTGGGTCCAGCTTTTTCATGCGGGAATCACCGCACTCGAGGAACCCTTACCAGGCCGGGTTTCCAATAGGGGCTGAAAGTTCAGTAAAGCCACTGCATGAATCAGTTTTGGTTAGAGTAGCCCATCATCCCGAAAAAGGCCTGCCAGTCAGTGTCACGTTTCTGGAGTTTTAAAATGAGTGTCATCTTTTTTAGTTGGCTTAAGTAACAATGCGTTGAACTTTGTGGTATGAAATGGTCTGTATTCTACTTGAGGACGGGTTATAGCAGAGCTGTTGCTTCATTACCTTGTTCACCTTCTTTGCTAGTAGCTTTAAGAAACAAAGATAGTGCAGCTGCTTTATTTTCTTGAGCTGTATTATACAAATACTGACTTGTTACTTCTACGGTATCAGATGTCACAGTTACTCATTCTGTGTCTGTTCTCTTGAAAATGTAAATATTCGATATAAATTAAAGTTCAAGTTCCTTAATGACAAAAGCCTCACTGCCCCCTTTCCTGCTCAGATCCTTAAAGTGGGTCTTTTGGACCCAATGCTGGTGGAGCCGTTAGAGGTAGCTAAAGTGATCCTAAGTGCCAGTGAAGCTACGGACTCCAGAGGATGATTTCATGGTCATTACAGAAATGTATGTTTTCCTGAAGCAATTTGGAAGGGCTAGAGTCCTGCTGTTACCTGCCTCTATCATGCCTCCACCTCTGGGGAGGAGGAAGTGGATGTGTGTAATGACCATACATCAATGTCAAAGCTTGGTGTTGGCAGGCTATGCGACTACTTCCAGTGAAAGATACAAAATTACTTCAGTGATACATGTGAAATTCGGTGGTACAGTGTTTCTAACTTAATCAGAATCTCTAGGCCTGATGCTTGTTTCTCCCCTTCCCAGACTCTGACCTTTGCTGCTGTTACTGCAGAGGTCTTTTTCTTATGGGATGGAAGCTAACCTTGTGAGCAGAAACAAGAGTTGCAGTCTGGTCAGTTTCAAAGCTGCACAAGCAGAATTGACTAACCAGTTTTGCTCAAGTTCCTTCCTTGGTAAAAAGTCAAGTCTGATGTGCTTTGCTTGGAAAAGCAACAGATATTGCACAGCTCCCTGGGAATTCAGGCACAGACCAACCTGGAACACCCTGCAGTAGAATACAGCCCTCGAATCTACTGAGCACTGATGTCAGCAGAAGTTTTGGCTGCTGAACACCCCTGAAAGCTAGCTTTCTCACAACTGCATTCCCAAATGTAAATGAATGCCCTAGGAATTCTCTTGCAGTGTGTCTGGAAGCTCAGCCCTTCCATTGCAAGTGCTCTGAGGCAGCAACACAGAAGGCATTGTCCAGTTGTAAATAGCACTTTTAGCTGATGCTCAGATGAGAGGGAAACAGTAGTAGTTTTAAAGGAACTTAATCCAGGTGAGTTCCATTGGGTGATAAATGATCTCCTGTGATCTCTGACTATGTCAGAGACTTCGGTATTTTGGCATTCTATAAAATTCGGTTCTAACTAAAATATACACTCCCCTAGAAAATGTTTATGCAGAGAGCATTTGCACATATTTTTTTTAGTATCTCTTAACAGAAAAATGGTTATTGGTGTTTAGTGGTATAATGTCCATGATGCAAATGTTGCTGTGGTTTGCTGTTGGCCTGAAAATAAGTTAGGTTTTCTTCCATTTTTTCCTGTTTGTACCTGGCTGCTGAATATTACATATTTATAATTCTTGATTTCAAATTCCAGGCAAAATCAAGAGTATTTTCAGAATTCTTGTCCTGGACACATAGACTATGTATACGTTATCTACTGAAGTCCTGCATGTTAACTTAGTCAAAAGTTAGTTAAACTTAGGTAGAGAATATATAATTTTGAACAAGGAAACTTTTAAATTTTCTTCCTGCTTTGTTAACCATGGAACTCCACGTGGCTAAAAGGACCTTAGTTATACTGATGTATGTTTTACATTAGGGATGAGGTATTGTCATCATTTGTTCTGTGACTGAAATTCCTATAAAAACATTCAGTAAGGTTTGTTTGCCTAGAATTATAGCAGTTTTAACAACGTCTTTAAAAGAACATGTGAATGATCAAATGTTAAAGACACCATCTCAAATTCTAAGGCAGACTGAACTGGTTGAAGTGTCTTGGCATCAGATTTCATGTTCAAGTCCTGCTTCTCAAATTGAGCAAATCTGTTTTCTCCAAAGGCCTGTTCTAGACCAGTGGTTTTGGAATCCTTACACCAAAGGGCCCCCTGTGTGGGGGGCCTCACTCCATTTGTTTCAGAAGGGCATCTTGTATCTATCGCATGCCTGGGGATGGGTTTGCAGGGGTGTGTTCTGTGACAGTTTTTAAACTCGCTCCACAGCCTGGTGCTGATTCTGAGCCTACAAACAGAGTTATGCTTTTGCACCTAGAAAGCCTCTTTAATGAATTGAAACATCTCTGTAACTGAAAGCAAGATAGGTTAGGGTGGCAGGGCTGGGCTTGAGCAGTTGGGGATGGAAACAAAAGTTCCCAAACTTGGGCAGCTGTCACTGGATGTGGAACAGGAACTAACCTGGTACTTCTTTAACTACAGGATACATCTAACCCATCTTTAACCTGGTAGAATTATTTAAACTTTAAGCTTGACACCATCTAGTCTATACTGCATTTTTTTAATTCTACTTTTCCAGACTCACTTACAAAAGAAGTTGATGATGATGACGACGACGATGAAGAGGAAGATGATGACGATGATGATTCTGAAGTTAAAGAAGAGAATGGTGTGTTGATCTTGAATGATGCAAACTTTGACACCTTTACTGCAGACAAGGACACTGTGCTGCTGGAGTTCTACGCGCCATGGTGGGTTCACAGTCTGCAGCACCTCCTTAGGTGGCAGGATGGGATGGGTGCTGGGGGCTTTTTTGGCAATATGCAATCCTAAAAGGTGAGTTTGGGCTGTTGTTTTTGGGATAGAGATGTTTGCTTGTTTGTTTCTACTCTTTACGAGGTATCTGTCTGAACGGTTTTAGGGAGTGAGGAGTTGTTGATACTGTTTCCTCAGGTTAGTTAGTAAGCTGTGATTCTAAAAGCAGATGTCTGGATCATGACTGGTTTAAAAGCATAGGTGGTTTCAAAGGCTATGGAGAGCTAGTGCTGGACTGTGCTATAGTCCAGGGCAGGGGATGGTTCTGGAGGTGTCCCTTTCCCTGCTCCTGTAACATAGGAAAGAGCATGCTCTTTTCTGTCACCATATATTTAGGTCATACTGAGGGCTCCTGTGCCAAGGAAAGCACTGCCCTGGGTCTGTCTCTGCTCTGTGCTTGTCAGGGAACAGAGATGGTCCCAGTGAGCCTCAGAAAAGTTGTGCAGTATGACCTGGCAGCCCACTGTCTTGTCCTGTTGGCCTATGTAGAACCAGTGTACTTATACATGGAGGAGGATTGCCTAGCTAGAAGGTTTTCCTTTTGAAGTTCCAGTCTCAGTCCTTGCCAGAAGGATGTGTGAGTAAGGATATAGTTCCTTCACACTACTCGTTTAAACAGTGCCACATACGTGATAAAAATTCTGCTGGTGTACACTGAGTTACACCAGTGCGCTCAGGAGCTACTGTGGATTTACCTGTGTACAACTGAGACAGAACTTAAACCAGAATGTATTTTGTTTGTATTCTTATGGACAAAAATAATGAGGATCATTAATGGGAAAAATAAGAGTAGAATATTTGCAGTCAAGCTGATGCGTTAGTGCTGCAGCCAGAACCTCTCTTCCTTTGTGGCTTAGTGATATAATGGATAAGTCATTTGACTTACCCATTTGTCCTTTTTCATAGAATCATAGAATATCCCTAGTTGAAAGAGACACATAAGGATCATCAAGTCCAACTCCTGGCACTCTGCACAGGTCTACCCTAAAATTCAAACCATATGACTAAGTGCACAGTCCAAGCACTTCTTAAACTCCAACAGACTTGGTGCTGTGACTGCATCCCCAGGGAGCCTGTTCCAGTGCGTGACAACCTTCTTAGTGAAGAACCTCGTCCTGATGTCCAGGACTTTTTCTAGTCTTTGGGAGGGGGGATCTTGCTTGAGGTAGAGTTGTGTTTTATCTAATACCAGTCTCATCATGCAGAAGCCTATGCCTTTTTGGCAACTATAGTTTGCTAGCTTGAAAACTGAAAGTGGAGCTTAATATATAACCAAGTAGAAGGACGTGTAGTCACCACAGATTAGACACTTCTTTTTTTTCCTGCACCCTCTCCTGCCAGTTGAGAGGCTAAGTAATACAGGCTGTCTGTTGCATGCCTTTTTTTTTTTTCCTATTCTGTCTTCAGTTTGTCAAGCTATATGCTTTTCATATGCTGGTTTCCTCTGCTGTGCCAGTTTTTGCAGAAGTAAGTTGTGCTCTTCCTGGAGGGTTTTGGCATGGTCCAGAGAGAACAGGTGCTGTGATATGAGAGTGGATTTGAGGTTTCATTAAAGCCCAATTAACTTCTGGTTCATTTTTCTCTTTAGTTTGATTTTAGGGTACCATGTAGAGAAGGTGAACCCTGATTAGGGATAAGCTGAAGTCTGGATGAGATGGTATCAGGGGGCAGGGAGGAGAACACAGTACAAGGGTTACAACTTTGTAGAAGCAGTCATTAAATTTTCTTGCAGATGCTTAAGAAGCATATATGGAAATATGGTATCTTTTGAATAGGGATGGGGGTGGAAAAAGAAGAAAGGTTGTGATTTGAGTGAACTAGCTATAGCATCTCTTGCCCTCTCACCACCACTACCACCCCCTGTGAGTCTGAAAATATAGCAAGACAAATACTCTTAAGTTGATGCTGTAAACATATGGTAGAAGGCCTCCTAGAAATTTGGAGTAGTAAAATAACATCTCCATGTCTGCCTTGCATTTATCTGTCTATGTGTGTCTTTTACAGGTGTGGGCACTGCAAGCAGTTTGCTCCTGAATATGAGAAGATAGCCAAAACTCTGAAAGAAAATGACCCTCCTATTCCAGTTGCCAAAATTGATGCTACTGCAGCCACTTCGCTAGCAAGTCGTTTTGATGTCAGTGGCTACCCAACCATTAAAATCTTGAAAAAAGGCCAGCCTGTTGACTATGATGGTTCTCGAACAGAAGACGGTAAGCACCAGTCCTTTGCAGTTCTTCATGACAAAGCAAGGAATTACATGGTTTTGCTACTCAGATCATGTATTGCCAAGGACTTTGATCTCAAGTTCCATTGTGTTAAGCGGAACAGTATTATGAAGGCTGAAATTTTGTCCAGTCTTCTAAATTCTCTGTACTAGAAGGTAATTCTGCAGATGGTGTGTAGTGTTCTTAGTGAGGAAAGGTTTTTAAAATTATGACTTGATTTAGAACAGGAGGTGTTGTTGTGCTTGATGAGAGATCAGCCAGTAGGAAACATCAGGTTTGTAAATGGACATTGGGTATAAAACCCTGTGTTTCTCACTTAATGAGTGTGTCTATCTTCACTCCAGTCAGAAGGAAAAACTACCTTTTCTGTCTGCTTTGAATGGAATTCACATAATAACTTGCTGTAAAGTATAGACTGTGTTCTGCATAATTAAGATGCTCAGTAGGTGAAGAGAATATTAAAGACCTTGGCAATACCAGCAATAGAGTATAAAGGAGCTTGAGTCTTAAAAACAAAAAACAAAACAAACAAAAAAGAGATGTAGTGTAAACCAGTATAAACCTTGACTGTTTGGTCCAAGACCATGCTTGCCACTCTGATATCTTGATATTGACTCTTGCATTTGATATACTACAGATAGGATAGTGCAAGCTTTAACCTGGCTATCAAACTATCTTTCAGAAATTGTAGCCAAAGTCAAGGAGGTTTCTGATCCCAACTGGACCCCTCCACCAGAAGCTACCCTGGTATTGACCCAAGATAATTTTGATGATGTTGTGAATGGTGCTGACATAATTCTGGTGGAATTCTATGCTCCATGGTAAGCAAGAAGGCAGTCACCTCTGCTTACTAGGACAGCTGGCCTGAACGTGCTTGGTGAAGCTGTTTTCTGTCATTATGCCTCTTCTAAAGAGGCTTGCAGCTCTTCCACTGCAGAGGTAAAGGTACCTAGCAGGACTATGCATTGTAAACATTTCCCTTCATCCTCCTCCTTCCTTAGGTGCGGACACTGCAAAAGGCTTGCTCCAGAATATGAGAAGGCTGCTCAGGAGCTCAGCAAGCGCACGCCTCCTATTCCCCTGGCTAAAGTTGATGCCACTGCTGAAACTGACCTTGCAAAGAAGTTTGATGTTAGTGGCTACCCAACCCTGAAAATCTTCCGCAAAGGCAAACCTTATGACTACAACGGTCCACGAGAAAAATACGGTATCGTGACTTCTCTTTTTTTCTTTGGGCTTGACTATAAATGTATTGTTTGAAAGCTCTGTTGTTACATCTTGTTCACATCCTAGTTAGAGGAACCTGAAAAAAGATGTTCTACAGATATCTACATTTAAAAAAAAAAGATACTAAAAGATATCTACATAAGCCAGCAGAATAAAGTAGTCTTACCTTTGTAACATCTTATGGTGGTACTGTAAGCTCCTTTTAATATAAAGTAACTTAAATGTACAAGCTGGCAGTATGAGTAAATGGGCAGCCATTAGTTGCACTGCTCTGTAAGTGCTGGTGAAGTGCTCAGTATTGGGTTGTAATATTGAGGGAAGAATTAGGAATATCCAAGTGGAATCATGTCTCATAGCAGGGTCACAAGACTATGAAGGATCTAAAATTTCAAAAAGATGAATTACTGGGAAGGTCATCTGATATCCATGGAAGTCCTGAAACCAGCCTAAAAGAGACTATCCAGAACTGAAGCTTTTCAAGACCATGACTGCAGTCCTGTTGATGTGGTCTTTTGGTTATTGTGGAAGGACTGCACAGAAATAAAGGTGTAAATGGGAAATATATTAAATGATGCTGTAGATAAAATGCCTGAACCTTTCAGTTCAATAAATGTTCTAAGCAATTTCTTGGGGGTGGGTTTGCCTCACAGGTATTGTCGACTACATGATTGAACAGGCTGGTCCTCCATCTAAACAGATTCAGGCTACCAAGCAGGTACAGGAATTTCTGAAGGATGGGGATGATGTCATCGTTATTGGTATCTTTAGTGGAGAGACTGACAAAGCCTATCAGCTCTATCAGGAAGCAGGTAAGGAATGTTTTTAAATATTAGAAGACCAGGTTGTTGATATTCTGCCCAAGACTTTGGGCATGAGAAGTTCCTTTATTTTTGTTCTGAATTCAGTAAGAGACTTAGAGAGGGGGAAAAAGAGACTGAAGAGTGATCTTCCACTTTTACTCAAGGAAAAAAGCTCATGCCAGGTCTTGGTCATGTAACTGAAGTATCAGCCAGTCACAGGACATAATCTCTTGATGGTGCATCCCTAAAAATCCATGCACTAGAGAGGAAGGAAAATTCCTAGCTGAGGAACAAATCACAGCTTCTTGCTAGCTTTGCCATATACTTTTGCTGGCTTCATATCTGACAGTTCCAGAGGCTGGACTCTAGTAAGGTTATTTGGGGTGGAGAGACTTGGAGAAAGGATCATCATCCATCTCTGGGTCAGTTTAGCTAGACCATTAACAGTTTTTGCTACCACATGTAAGAGGCAAAGCACTGTAAGTGCTTGGTCCCTCTAAACAGTCCTTACGGATTGATTTACTTACAGCCACTCTTTTTCTGTTTGAGCCTTGAGAGAAGTAAGGGCTATTCCTCATAACGTGGCTATGCCTGCTTCTGGGGCTGCCATTGTTTATATCTGGATTAAGAGCTGATCTGGCTATTCTGGCATGGTAAGATACAGAACTGTCTCCCATGTTTCCCTGTTTGGAGGTGAGAGCTGTTCTCTAAGACTCTGGGCCATTCCATGTCTGAGAGAATTCCTGTGCAGTACAGTACTAAGATTTTGGTTGAAGGCTGTCAGTTCAGTTCTTGATAACTTTTCATTTTCCCTAACCTGTTTTCAGCTAATGGCTTAAGAGAAGACTATAAGTTTCACCACACCTTCAGCAACGAGATTGCAAAACTATTGAAAGCATCTCCTGGAAAACTGGTTGTGATGCAGCCAGAAAAATTTCAGTCAAAGCACGAGCCCAAGATGCATGTTTTGGATCTTAAAGTGAGTAGTTGGTCCAAAGTTACAAAATTTCTTCAGAGATTGAAGGCTTTATTTTGTATGTATGAGCAGTTGGCATCATTCTGATGGAAATAGCCCATTAGATATTTGAGGTAACCCCTTTGTCTCCTGAAATTGTGCTGGTTTGTTCTTGAAATCTTTATGAAATTAATGCAGAGATTACGTATTCAAATAATTTACTACTGCAGTGTTCAGATCAGGGATAAAACACAAAATTATCATTACTGCTCAAGTATTTGAAGAATATGGTGAGGGCATTGTTTATAACATGCCACTTCCTTAGTCATGTATGCACAAATACTAGTTTCCAGTACTGTGTAACAGAAATGCCACTTACTTGCATGTCTTTTCCCCATTTTTATTTTTTTTGGCAGGATTCTACAGATGGATCAGAGATCAAAGAGCACGTGCTAAAACATGCTTTGCCTCTAGTTGGTCATCGCAAGCCTTCCAATGATGTTAAAAGATACACTAAGCGTCCTCTAGTGGTTGTCTATTATACTGTAGACTTCAGTTTTGACTATCGTGTTGGTAAGTTAAGTTCACCATCCCTCTACTTTGGAAGGAAGCAAGTGATAAGTAACTAGAAGTTAGTAATCCTGCTGTATTCTGGTTCTTCAGCTACTCAGTACTGGAGAGGCAAAGTTCTGGAAGTGGCCAAAGACTTCCCTGAATATGTGTTTGCTGTTTCTGATGAGGAAGATTATTCTTCTGAAATAAAGGATCTAGGACTTCTTGAGAGTGGAGAGGATGTCAATGTTGCCATTCTGGATGAAGGTGGCAAGAAATATGCCATGGAGCCAGAGGAGTTTGATTCTGATGTACTCAGGCAATTTGTGCTGGCATTCAAAAAAGGTATAGTTCCTAAAAAGAAAAAAGCCATTTTCTTGTTTTCCTTACATCACTTTTTCCCTGGTATTATGGCTACAATAAAATCATATGTGCAACCTTATAGTGCCCTGTGGCTTAAGACTTTTGGATGATTCTTGTCCTTTTTTTTCTTTTAACCTTGGTTCATTAACTTTGTAGTTTAGGCTGTGCTGTGGCATCTAGCTGTATTCTAACACTGAGGGTGTTTGGTAAGCCTAAAAGCTGCTTGTAGCTTTGAAGTGCCAGTTGATCATTCATATTCATGGCTAGTATAATAAATCACTGTCTAATACATTATGGATGGGTACCCAGAAAAAGAGGGAGGAAGCTTCTAGAGAATTGAGACATTGTTGCCAATATTTCATAAGCTTGCCATACTAAAAAAAAGGTCAGGAAGCTAGCCAGTGTTTCCTGTAGAGGTAAGCTCATTTACTGGTGCAACACTTTTCCTTGGTGTGAGGATGTACTTCTGCCCTTTCTTAGGGCAGATCATAAGGATTGTTTTTACTCTATGCTAATAATGGTGCGTGTTTTCCTTTCTCCTAGGAAAACTGAAGCCTATTGTGAAGTCCCAGCCGGTGCCAAAAAATAACAAAGGGCCTGTGAAAGTGGTAGTGGGTAAAACTTTTGATACCATAGTAATGGATCCAAAGAATGATGTTCTCATAGAGTTCTATGCCCCGTGGTGTGGACACTGCAAGAAACTAGAACCAGTGTATAATGAGCTAGGCAAAAAATACAAGAATGAGAAAAATCTAGTCATAGCCAAGATGGATGCTACTGCCAACGACGTGACAAACGACCACTACAAAGTAGAAGGATTCCCTACTATCTACTTCGCTCCAAGGGACAAGAAGAGCAATCCTATTAAATTTGAAGGCGGGGACAGAGATTTAGAGCATTTGAGCAAATTTATAGAGGAGCATGCAACAAAACTCTCCAGAACAAAAGAAGAGCTTTAGATAAGATGAGGGATGGTAAAGAAAGAATTTTTTGTACCTTTTAGTTTAAAGAAAGTTACCGACAAAACTTCCTGAAAGAAGAATTCAGCATTTGGAACAAGGAAATTCTTGAGCAGTAAAGCAATTGCAGTATCTTTTTTTGCATTGCAGAAAAGTTTTCTCTGGACACTGAACTTCTATGATATGAATGTCTTACGTTAGTTATGGTTTTGATCTTTGGAGGAAAAATACATCCTTTATTTTTTGTGACTATCTTGAGATTGATTCTTTGATTCCAATGCAACTGTGTTTTTTAGAAGTTAAAAGATACTACCAAAAAGAGAGAACCAAATTCCTCTACCAAATATACTTGTCTTCTTTGTTGGTATGGTTACTCTGGGGGCAGGAAGCCAAGCTCTCTTGTTATATTTCTGTATACTTACTCAGGTGACTGTGTTACTGTATTGACTGAGGGTAAGAAAGGGGGTTTTCTAAAGTGTGGATGAATCACTCAGTGCTATTGAGATAAGACACCAGTAACTTGCTAACTAAATACACACTAGACCTGTCTGCTTTTGAATTGTGGATCTCTGTAGAGCAGGTGATGCTATAAAAATGAGAAGTCATTTAGACAAATTTTGATATGTGTTCATATTGACCAGTTTATATCTTAGTCTCCCCAAGTATGTTTTGGAGCAATTGGAGCATGATGGAAATAACATCTAGTGGGGCTACTGCTAGGATTCAGGTATCAGATCTGTGTGTTGCTGTCTCAGAGAAGACAGTGTTTGGGACTGATTCTTCTGTGGGAAAGACTGGACTTAACAGTCCAGAAACAGCCTGCCTCTTTCCAGAGCTCTGATGCTGTAGTATGTGCCACTTGAGTGTCACTGGAGCGATTTTGCAGCAAACTTAACTTCACAGGTAATGCTGACCTAGCAGCATTGTTTTTGTCTTACAAAAGACCAACGTAATCAGTCTTCCCTTAATGCTTCCATGCTGCATTAGTTTTCAGCTTTTTCAAGGGTGTGAAATGTAAAACCACCACCCAGTCTTTTTTTCTCCTGATGAGATGGCATCTTCTGTGTAGCAAGAATAAACCCATGTCTGGGATTTGGTTGTTAAGGTACAGCCCAAAGCCTGCAAAGGGATAAGTAATGCTTCTCCTCTCCTAGTGTACTTTGCATCCCTGTTGAAGGGGGTGTGCCTCTGCCTCCCTAAGGGACAGTTTCCACCTGACAGTTAACAACCTACCCAGCAAAGTGTGACTATTAAATTCTTGCAGAGGTGTATGAGACTGCTTGAAGGCTTTCCCTTCATTAAAAATTAAACTGAAGCTATTGAACAAAGCTCACCAGCAGATTATGAATGAAGGGGATGGTATTAAATCTCCATGGAGTGCTCAGGTGTGAGAGATTGCATTTAGCTCCTGTTGCTTATCAGAGGAAGCTGAGAAGTGCTAAGCATTTATTTACTCAGGATCATGTCTCAATTGCTGCTTTGTGTTAAAGCAGGTGTAGTCATTTACTTCATGCCCAGGCATTGTTGGTCTCCTCTTCACAGTAGAAAAGGCTTTCCTCTGCTGTCCCTAAACAGATGCATGTTAAATTTAGGGAATGCTTCATCTTCAAGACTTTTACAAAGTGCATTATCTTTATCATTTGCTGTTTCTGTTTACAGCTTTTCTGTAGCGCCTTCAGAGGACACAATCTGTGATAAATGTCTGTGTAGGTAATAGGACTGAGATAAAACGTGGCTGAGTGTCAAGGTGTTAGAGATGATTTTTCAGCTTTAGAGGATATATATAACCCAAGTAGAATGTTCTGTCCTGTCTCTGCCAGTTCCTATCAGCTCAGTTTTTCAAAGAAGCAAGCACAGACTTTTAAAATCTGTTCTCAAACATAGTTTAGGTTCTATCCCTGAGGTACCTCACTTACTGCTGCAAGAAACTAAATTGTTCCTGCTTATTGCTTGCTCTTACAACAGATTAGTTGCAGGCTTGTAGGTATTTATTCCAAAACAGATGTTGCCTAACCAACAGGAGGACACGGATAAATATAGAACATGTACTGGGGGAGGGAATCCTTTGCTGGTGCTGAGGACTAAAGCTGGGACTGAGGCTCCCTTCTTGGGACAGTAAATGTCAAAAGCTGATAAGAATTTTCCACCTCTCTTCTTGCAGCTGCTAACTTCATATCACTGCCAGTAGTGTACTACTTCTGGAGATCTGTCTTCCACAGGAGGCTGTGTGGGCAGAAGCCACTCTGGGTTGAAAGCAAGCTCTCCAGCCTGCCAGGAGCCTTGCAGCAATACAAGGCCCTGGCAGTGGCAGAGCTATGCTTGCATGGCACTCCTGCATGCTTTCCCTTCCCTGCCTCTGCAGGTGGAGACAGCCTGGGTTGCAGATACTTAGGGCTGTGCTCAAAGGCCTGGGTTTTATTTTGGGGTGGCAGTGCTCAAGTCAGAGCTGTGTAAGAGAGAAATAAGCCTAGCTGTAGTATTACTAACTTAATTTCCTGGCATCTGTGAGCTGCAAGAGCAGGCACTGTTGCCATGAGTTAGTTACAACCATGAGGTTATAGGTTTGGTTTATGAACATTACAGAAGGGTGAATTCCTCATTCTGTGTTGGTGTCATTTGGGTGTATTTCTCACAAGTCCTTGTGCCCCTTGGCACTCCACTCTGTAACTGATGTATGTATCCTGACTACTTTCCAGCAGAATAGAGAATACTGTTGTCTCAACTTGAAGCAAAGTTATACTGGAAAGCAAATGAACTTGCTTAGCTCCACTATCCCATCCCCTGTTGTGTGCACTGTCAGCATCCCACAGACTTTCTCTGAGACTTGGCCCTGTGCTAGGAGTCTCACTGGGGTGGTTTCATCATTAGGCCAGGGCTAGATAAAGCTATCTACCTGAAGGTGGCCTTTCTAAAAATGTGCTATATAATATAAGTCATGTCATCTATTGGATTTTCTATTAAATGCTTATCCCTTTCTGGTACAATAGAGCGTCCATTCATCTTAAACTCTATTAAGGTATTACCTAAGTGCTACTGGTCAGTTTTGGTGTTTTACCTCTTACAAAAAGGGGGGGAGGTAAATGCATACAGTGCAGAAAAGCAAGGGAGGAGGTCGCTTGCTCTTACCACAGCTGTACAAGCATATGATAGCATCTCAGGCTGTAGTTCCAAGTGGAAGAAAGCTTACAGTTCAGGTTTCAACACATGTTTGCAGTAACCATTCCCAGATAGACTGCAAGGAGTTCAGTGGTAAAGACTTAACTAGCAGGTCGTGTTCTCACGCAGAGCTTTGAGGGGAAAAAAATAATCTGTAAGCTGTGGTACAGTTTATGTAGTCAGAGCTGAGACTTCAGGGCCGCTCCCTTGCCCTGAAGGGCTCAGGACTGGGGTGGCAGTACCTCCAGCACAGCCACTCCTCCACTGAAAGTGAGTTTCAGTTCAGTCTGTAGGGCAGTCAAGGCCACAGTAAATGCTATCTTGGGACCTTGATGCTAGCTGGTTTTTTTTTGTTTGTTTGTTTGTTTTTGTATTGAGAGAGATTAACAGGTCATCTTTCTGCAATCAGTTACAACTTGGCTTCTACAAAAAAATTTGTTCTTCCAAACTGTTAATTATGTCTGGGGATGGCCCAAGATGTGTTTGGTAGCAAGCAAGGCGTTACAGAGCAGACAATTCCATGAAGTTTATTTGCCCTCATGTAAGGCTATATGTTGAGGTAATGGGCTTCTGGAAATTCAATTGTGAATAAGAATGTATGATAGGGGTTAAAGGCTTCAAAAGCAACACTAAATGTAGTGGTCAAAGTTCTGTCCTTTCTCCTATGATAGGCAGGAAAAATCCCTGCAAGCTGCCTGTGTTCCAAAATGCATTTGGTCATGATCTGAATTGGAACTGCACAAGGATCAGAGGACTGAGTGTTGCAGCCTGTGGGGTAGTAAGTACATCAAGCCCCATGCAAGCGAGTATGTAATCCACTTAAAAGTGATACAAAGCCATGTATTTATTAAGTACAGCAAGCAAAAGCCAAATTGCTTAAGTTGCATAGCTGCCTTTTTGGTAAAAAGTGGGTATCTGTGACCAATGCTAGCTGAAAGCTCCTAAATGCTGCAGTACCTTGCCTCTGTTACCAGGTGTTTCTGGGACATCGGTTCGAATTGTGGGTTGTCACAGGAATCACTACAACTCACCATGGTCCATGGTGACCAGGTTCCCCTGCTGTCAAGGAAGGACTTCCTCTCTTTTCCTGCCTGAACCTGTAGTAGGTTTCAGGAAGCTATGGGCTGGCAAAAGCTTTCTAGGCACACAGCCTCACTTGAAATCTGTGTCTAGAATCCCGCAGAGCGCAGAAGGCTGCTTGCTCATCTTTGGCAGGTGCTTGGCCCTGAAGCTGACTTCCTTAGATGCTATTGTGCATCCTTCCAGAGTCCAGGAGCCATGGATGCTGTCGTTTCAGCATGAATGAGGTTCCTGTACCATGAACAGTTTAGTCTTATGTGAAGCCACCTTGTGGTTACCTGAGTCTTTGTACCATGGCTCTCTGGGGAACTCCTGAATGCTTGTCTGGCCAAGTCCTTAGCACAGGCTGGGTGAGACTGCTCAGTACTGGAAGGACTTGGTCTGGAAGGTTGTGGCCACTCTCCAGTTTCGTCTCTGCTTGTAAAGAGGAAAGGATTTCCTCTGTGAGTTACCATGAATCTATACATCAGAAAGGCGGAAGTTTCCCTTCCAGAAATGCTCTTTGTTCAAATCCCAAGCAGTGTGCAGCTTGGTAAACAAATGCTGAGAAGATAAAGCTACATTTAACACAACCATGCAAATAAAACCCTTATCACTATCAGTAACCCAATCCTTTGATGGATTTCATTGTGCTGGGTTTTTGAACAGTCCTTTGTTTCTTCATAGTGAAAGCTGATGTTTGTCAGCCTGCTCTTAATTAATGTGCTACTACTCACTTTATCTAAGCTACAGTAACCTTCCTGAAATTTAGTATGCTTTGCCTTACAATAGAGGATAAATGTTCTGTAATACAGCCTAGCACGTTGCTGCTCAAAGTGATAGAAATAGAGTAAAAGAAAATACTGCAGAATGTGGGCTCAGAAGAAAAGCAACTGATAACCCACATTTCTATAAAGTCTGAGAAATCAAGACTAGACATAACCATTTACTCACTCTGATTTCTTTACATATCAGTCTATGTTTCCAGCTGTTTGAGCCTAATAACTTGCATTTAACCTGTGTACCCATTTAAAAAAAAAGTCTACACATAAGTCATGGAGCTTTCGTGAAGTGCTGATGCTACGCTGATGTCCACAAAATGCATACAGGTAATGGATTGTGCCTTGAAAGTGGTACTATTTTGAGTACAGAAGGCAATTTTGCATTCACTTACAGAGTGATGTAGTTCATATTACTCCTGCTTTTACCTAGAGGTCTTCACAGAGGGCCTAGTGGCAGGTGGGTTGAGCTTTGTTCAAGATCCTTCCAACAAATCTGAAGGAGAAATAAACGAGCAAATCTAGAGAGGCATTTATTGGTGTACTAACTGGTCCATTGAAATATAAGTGGCCTTACTAATCCGCCTCTGTCTGTTTTTCTGAGAGCTCATTCTTAGAGTTCAATTCAGACAAAGCTGTTATCTTTAAATAGAAAAATCACTGAATAAATGAAAAAAAAGTCACAGTGGGCTTTGTTTTTCATTTTCATGCTTCCACAATACACCACCATTAACGAGATCCTTGATGCTTGTTGTTTTCCATAGCGGCACAGCAGCAGGAGTACGAGCAGTGCTTCCTCATGCTTAGAGCTATACAACAGGACTGCTAAGGATCAAAACATCTGATCTCAGTGATGTGACAACAGCTTCTGTGGTACAAGCAATTCAGTGTGTGCTTTATTTCTAACAATGCATCCTTGATTTGCTGAGAATTAGGTTGTCGGGTAACGTAGGAATGGTCAACCTTAATCAGACACAGTGTACTTAAACACCTCAACCTGAGGAGATGCAGCTGAACGATGGACGTGTAAGTAACAAGTCACCCTCGTGGCTGTGGAACATTGCATTTTGAAAGACCAGACCTAGCTGACTGATGGAAAGCATACTGCTTGGAGAAGAAAGAGAAGATTCAAATATTGTGTAAAGATTACTATGTATATGTAACCACAAATAGAAGGCAGTAATGCTCATCACTCATCATACCATTAGCAAATACAGATTGAAACTATGTGACTGAAGAAAAAAAGTGAAGACTTTTTTGAAAGTCTTTGAAAGACTTTGAAAGTGAAATCTGAAAAATGCATTAATTCAGATACATAATAAGTAGAAAAGTATAAAGATCTCCTTAGAATTACAGATATTGTGTTATTGTTTGACAAAAAAAAGTCTGATCTGAAAACACCAATTTTAGCTTATAGATTTAGACCACGCATTTTTAATCTTAGTAAAAGAAAGAATGTGCATTGCTTGACTCAAGAAGGGCTTCTATAATAGACAAAGAAACTAACTTCAAAGAGTCAATCAAATGCATTCAAAGATATACTGCTGGACTTACGTGTTCGTCATCCAAAAAGAAGTGGTTATGATATGGTTCTCTGCGAAGATATTTCCTTTCTCCTAGGTCAACTTGTTTCTTTTCTCTCTCTTTGTTTTGTTGTGTTGAACCCAGTGTTAACCTTTCAGAATAAGGACTGTTACAGTGACCAAAAAAAAAAGAAAAAATGCCTGCCTTCCCTGTACCCAGAGATTTTGCCTCATCCCCCAGCCCCTGCCTTCCCACAAAAACTCACGGCTTTTCCTGACAACTGCAAACCCACCATGCTCTTGGGATTCCCTCGAAGCTCTAAAATCTCATGTTTTTTTTGATTCATTAACGCCCTTACTTGCGCTAGGGCTTACTTGGCAGACGTATTTCCCCACGCCCGGCCCTGGGAAAGGGGTGCAAAGGCCGGGAGGTACTTAAAGTATCTGGGTGCTCGTCGTTGCACTATGACGAGCCGAGAGGCTGGGAGCCGCACCGAGAGCGATGTTCCACCTGCAAGGGGCAAGGCTGGGACCTTGCACGGGGAAGGGCTGCAAAAGACCAGTCAAGTGCAGTAGTGGGAAGGGGGGAAAGAGAGAACGAGGAGATCAATCTGTAACTGACTGTGAACAATCAATTGAGATACCCCACTACCTTCGGACCAGCCAAGAGCCTCGCCTCACCACATATCTATTTATACCTCCCGTATTCAACTGCCCCCAAGGATATGGCTACTGCCGGTGCCATGCCCCCCGCTGCCCTGGCTTGGTGCCACGCTCTCGGTACCAGCCCCGCCGCCGGCGCCAGGCCGGATTTGAGGCGTCCGTCGCCGAGCGGAGCCAGGAGCGGGCCCTGCCGGCCGCCCCGCGCCGCGCTGCCCCCTGGGAGGGCGGTATGCAAATCGCGGCACGGCGCCGCTGCTGCTGGAGGCAGCGGGTGGGCGTGGCCACGCCTCTCGCCCCGCCCCTTAACCCCCCCCCTCCATTTTCTGTCAGAGGTGATCTGGTTTCTGCCGGCTGAGAGGAAAGACAAAGCGTGGCAGGAGGGGGTGCCCAGGCACCCTGCGGCTTTCAAAATGTGTTTTTAGAAGCAGCCCTATGGGAAAAATAAAAAACAAAAACAAAAAAAGCGTTTCTGCTCTGGGCAGGAACTCCTTCTGCACTCAGGGTGCCAGCAGGCACGTCACGTACCCCTGGGACTGAAGGTCTCCAGTAGCACCAGTGTTGGTGAACGCCTCGTTAAAAATAAGCAGATGAGTAAAGCCTCGTGCTCTGCCAGCTGATCTCGGGGCTTGAGCGGCCTGGTCTGCGGTGGTTTGGACCTGAGCGTTCTGCAACCCTGTGAGGCACGCCAGCACCTGGCTAAAGCAAGCACGTTGTGCATGCTCGCAAGAAAGAAGAAACCTAAGTCAGTGACTGACCTTGTCAGTACCTGGACAGCACGTCAGGAGAGCGTGGACTCCAGCGTATGTCACCTGCAGGTGCATTTGGTCAGGAGGGACGGAAGCAACAGCAATGGTTCTTTAGTATGCAAATAGAAAATCTCCAGCACAGAGCTCAAAGGAGGAAGAACAGAAGATGAAATGGATATCAAAGGAAAAGGAAAAAAAAAAAGAAAAAAGAAAAAAGAAAAAAAAAGATCTTAAAGGATAAAAATATGCTCTCTCTTGTGGTACCACATCTTTATTGCCTTTCAGACACACGTGGATGTGCCACGGACTAGTTGCATTGCTTTATGCGAACGCATTGTTCTAGAGGAACTGCTGCAGTGTGCATGCACGCACTTCGTATGTGTGGTATGAGTAGCTGTTTGTGATTGCCTCATTTTCCTGATATTTAATATACCACTTGTGTTAATTACTGGAGAAAATTATTCACAGCAATCTGTCCAAAACTGAACGTTTGTTAGGTGTAAAATAAATGATCATTGTGCAATTTTAGATTTGTTTAAAACTATGGTTATTCAAAATATCCATGACATCAGTCACAGGATTTTTGGTCAGTATCTTGGTGCAGCAAAACATACCATAGTTTTCTCATTAGGATTCACTTGCCAGCCAAGGATAGCAGCTTGCTTTGTGCCAGCCATTTACACAGAAAATAGAAATCCCTCTCTGAAATCAGTCTTACTGTTGCATAAAGCACACAGAAAAGCAGAGCACACACAAGTGGGCCCTAGCTTGGTCTCAAGCCGAGAACATCACTAGCTCCAAAGAAAATGTGCTTTTTAGGGTATTTGGTATATTTCTTTACATTATTTACTTTGTATAAATAATCTGACCAAAGCTCTAGGATGAGCTTCAGCTGAACCAGTCTAATACCAAGTGACACCCAAGAAAGGCTGCATTCCTCTTCTGTGCCACCAGTTGCTCCCTTGCTAGTCACTTCTGTGCTAGGTTTGTTCTCTGCCAGGTTAGTGACTTGAATTAGCTCACAGAGAAACTTGATGAGTACCAGAGGTTGCACAAGGCAAGCAGCAATCCTCTTAGTTAGAGGATGGGCAGGGGAATGTATGCCTTCCCCCCGGTGATCCTGCTCTGGTAGCTCTGGAAGTTGTCTAATAAAACTCTACAGGCTGGAAGGCATGTCCTGTGATGAGAAGCTGAGGACACTGGGTTTGTCAAGCCTGAAGAAGAGGACATTGAGAGATGATCTTATTGCTTTCCACACCTTCCTGAGAAGGGGAAGTTGAGAGAGAGGTATTTGTCTTTTCTCCCTGGTACCTGGTGACAGGACAAGTGGGAATGGCTCACAGCTACACTGGGGAAGCTCAGACTGGACATTAGGAAAAACTTCTTAACTGAAAGATAAACAGATACTGAACAGTCCTCCAAGAGAGAGTGGTTGTGTGTCAGTGTTTAAGAGAGACACACAGATAATGCTTTTAATGGTATGTTTTAATTTTGTGTAAGCCCTGAAGTAGTCTGACATATTTGAACTTGATCTTTGAAGGTCCTTTCCAGCTGAACAATTCTATTCAATGTGCCCAAGCTGCATGCTGTTTTGGTGCTCATTGCAGAGAAGATGCAAGTATCTGGTACTTTAAGCTCCCAGTACATATGCCGGAGGAGAAGGACTACTTATCCCTTGCCTACTGCTGTGTTTTCATGTCTCCTACCTGTCCTTTCCCAGAGCTATGACTCTGGTGCTCTTTTCCAACTGCAAACTGCTTCTGCAATTGGTATCAGATGACCAGCTGAGGTGAGTCTGAGAATAACAAAGTATGATGAAGTAAACTTTTTTAAAAAAGAAAAGTTGTGGCTGCTGTGGAGTGGCCTGTAATTATGGACAGAAGCATGAAAGAGGTAAAACTGACTATAACAGGAAAGGAAACTGTCTTTGCTACTTAATCAGAAAGACAGCTGTGCAGTAAATGTAACACACTTTATTTTGAGGGGATGGGTGCTCTCTGAGCAGCAATACAATCTGAAAAACAGAAAATGGCAAAACAGAGAGAGAAGGGCTACTTTTGCTGTAGTTGGTCTGGAATCATATGCTAAATGTTCCCTACATTTTTTTTCTGAATAGTATTTTTAAATTTTATTATTATTGTTGTTTTTAATGCTGAAAATGCCTCTATGCAGAGAAGAAAGGGCAAGGATTAGCAAAGGATAGGTGCTTGATTGTTTGGTTGGATTATTGGTAGCAATGTTTTCACTTTATGTTTTGGAGTAGGAACTGCAGTGTTGTTATCTATCCAAAACTAAAAACTTCTTAACTGATCCTTATCTCGCATTTCCAGAGCATGGACTGCAATTAAATATAGCCACAGATAATCACTGAAATGCTAATCTCCTGCACTTTGATATCAGTTTAGTCTTCCTCCTTTTCTCCTATGAAAATTTGATTATCTTTATGTTATTACTACAGAGTAAATTCTGGCCTGTTTGATTTAGTTTGTTTCTTTTTACTTGCTCATTAGATCATAGGCTTAGATCTTTTTCTGACCAGCTTTCTCTTCTGGGAACAATTATAGGAATACAAATCAGGTCTGATGTGTTGCCTTGTCCTGCTGCTTGCAGCGAGAACATTCTGCAACAGCAGAAAGTATTGGAAACTATTTGGAGTCCATGGTGCCATTCTTTGTGGCTAGAGAAACTTTCATTAAAAATGAATTGTTTGCAGATTGATTTATTTCATCCATATTTAAAACTTGGGTATGTTAGTTGTTGTTGTTGTTGTTTAAAAGGAATGTTTTATGGTATTATAGCTGTTTTATTCCAGCTAGCATGCACAATAAGTTCCATTTTATTTTCATATTTGCTGATAATTGGGTTCATACTTCCAGCAAGTGTAAATCAATATTGTTTTATTTACATCAACAACCATTAACTATTATTTACATTGAGAAAGCACCTACACACCTCAGCAAATCCAGCACACCCTCCGACAGACAACTGTACAATGAACAGGCAAAAGGAGGAGAGGAAACAAAACAACAAACACAACAACAACAACAACAAACAGCCTGCAAGCTCCTTAAGGCAGAGATTTTATGCATTCTGGTTTATATGAGCTAAGGTCCTTGGAGTATTCACAGGGCTAGGACAGCGATACGGAACAATGCACACTTATCACAGAGCATTTTTAAAGTGTCTCCTTTAGAGGTGCAATACTCCATTGTTTTAAATTGGTGAGAAATAAATTATAGATCTGTAATTTCAAGACAACAGAGAAAACTATTTTGTGTGATGCTGTTAGCAGCACTTGCTTCTGAGGCTCAGTAAGGCTTTGTTTTCCCCTGCAAAGGATGTCAGTCTTAAGAGAGAACCTGTATCACTATGAAAATATTTCCTATCTTCTGGAGGACAGGCGAGGAATTGTGAAGTATCTGTAATTATACAAATTTTATTTTATTTTTTCTCCTCGCATAGCTTCCATGCAACTTCAAGTTTCCCCACTGGGAATTAATTAAAATGACTTTATTTAATCTCTGCCAACTATAGGTATTTGTATATTCAGAATCTTCTAGCACCTTTCTCTAGGGGATATTTGTTGAAGATATATCTCAGCTTTTACAGTGGATGTAATGATGTTGCATATCTGCAGTTATTTCTTACATTAAGCATCTAATTTAATACTTCCAGAATTTAGTTTAAACAGCAAAACAAACTTCTAGTGAAAGGATAACTTTTCTTAAAGAGAAGGTACTATGTCTAACTGTACTTTGAGCTATGTTCTATTCAAAATGTTTGTTTTGCCTTAATGAGAGTATTATGTAATCTGTTAGCTTTGCACTACTTCTGTGTCAGTCAGCTGAGTAAATTTCACAAGATATCTGGTCATATCATGAGGAAGACTATTTTAATATATTTTTGTAACCACATCTTACTCTCCCAGGTTTATGGCACAATAGTTGTAACCAAAACAATTCATGATCAGTGTTTAAAAAAATGATGTGAAGTCTAGGAAGGAAACACTTCTCCTTTTGCAGCTTATTTTGGGGACAACCCTGTTCCCTCACATGCAGGTGTAGATGGGCCTTGGGGAGAAAAATAGCAATGCTTCTGTGGTACAAAGACAGTCTTCACTACAGAAGGTAGAGGTGCTGCACCTGGTGTAGCAGGTACTGTATCTGTGTAGAGAAGCAGGGACGCACTGAAAGCATCATCTTGAAGTCTGACAAGTGAAATGCTACACCAGGGCTTCCCCAGGTGAGTTACTGCCCCAGTCAGTGCAGTGGGCTCTGCTGCAGTGTGGTGCAACTCTGTGGTCCTGCAGGAGACAGGAGAGGAAGGAGTGCTCTAGCATCCACCCCTGGACTAACAGCTGATGACTGGATGTTGTCCCGTTGGTGGAAACTACAGTGGTCTTGGTGAAGTTACCTTAACCCTTTTTTTTTTGTTGGTCCACTGAACACCAGTGGTCTGAGATGGAAGAAAAATAAACGCTGTGATTATTTAAACCTGTGGCTCTCTTATTAAAGCTACTCTGATCCTAAAACAAACAAAGCAACCAAAAAAAAAAAAAAAAAAAAAAAAAAAAAAAAAAACCACAACCCTACCAGTCTGATATAAGTGAATAGAAATTCCAAACAAAATTTCTACTTAGGTGATCAAAGAGCACAACTGCATGTGCCAATACCAATTTCACTATCATCTGACCTTTATACAGAACTCATTTGCGTGAGCCTCATCTGTTACAGGTAATATTACATAATAACAAAAAGTTTGCTAACCTTTTATTTACAATAATCTAGTCTTTAATATTCTTAAGTACCTAATAATTGATACTTAAAGTGAGTAATATAATCAGTCTTTAAAAAAAATAATTTGAAACCTAGCAGATGGATAGAAATTTCACAGTTTCAAAATGTTATGAAGGTAAGGAATTTTCTAAAGAAATAATCATCAAGCAAATCTAAAAGACACTTTGTGGCATTCTCACCTTCAGACATAAGGTGCAGCAAGAAGACTTGCTGTCTAAAGTATATGTTGAACCGACAGTATTAAGTAGGAATTTATCTATTGATCTAGTGAATGTGAAGCCAGCCATGAAGTGTAATCAGCAGAGCTGACTGGTACATTTTTAGTGGACTCCCAAGTACTTAAACTCATAATGTTAAAAAAAGTAAAAGTTTGAATTTTCAATTTCCCCAAATTTACAACAGCTTATTTTTTGAAGAAAATGTTCTGAGTGTGACTTTTTCCTACACTTCTTGTAATCAGCATACATGCAGACTTTTATGTTTACATTGGTTGCCTCTTCCTCTCAAAATCTGTGACCTCTGGGGTATTTTTGGGAAACCATAAGTTGAAATACAGATTTTGAGTGTATTTGCTATCCTAATTTTTGCACAGGCTTCCTAGATCAGATAGAACTTAGTCATTGCGTGTGTTTTAAAGAAAGGCATGTTTTAAAAGCTCTACTTTACTGTAGCTCTAAAGAGGGTTCTGCTGGGTGTTACTTGTTTAAGAGACTTTCTTTAAATATACTGTGCAGTGGATTGCTTGGAGGATGCAGCAAGTAGGAAGGATAAGTGGTTAGAGAACAAAATTAAGATTGGGTTTCTGAAGTGGGTAAGAGAAGAGAAAATTCCCTGTGAAAGGAGAGCAAAAGAGAATAGTATGTTGTAAAATAACAGGAATAATTATTTCCTCTGAAAGCACTGATGAATAATGCAGACGTCCTCCCTCAGGCACCGGAGTCTGCCTGTGTTTTATTAAATATCTCCGCAGCAATACTGATTTTACACAGCGCTTTGCAGACAATCATGGAGGGGTCAGATGAGGCCTCTCTCACCAGGCATGGCAGTGTCGATGCTACCAGGGGGAAGCGGCCCCATGGGGAGGCCCACGCAGACCTCAGCACCCTGGGCCCTGCAGGACACAAGGCCTGCACGTGGACGGGCAGCTGGGCACCACTGGTAGGACGGGCAGGCTGCTGGCACAGGTGAGAAGGTAAGATGTACCTCAGAAAGTGCAATTGGTGGTACCTCAGCAAGGGGGTGAAGATGGTACCTTGGCAAAGCAGGGAAAACGGAGGTGAAAGCTTTCTTTGCCCGCTTATTCTGCCAGCCCTGGTGTACCCCAACTATTGCTCGTAGAAACCTGGTCTGTACTGTACCAGGCTGAAACACATTCTCCCCACGGGCAGCATCTTGAGAAAGCCAGTTTTGAACCAATATCATAATCTTACCTACTTGGCAAAATGTCTGACAGGACACTTATGCGAATGTGGATGTTGCAGCTTTTAGTGAACACACAGCATTTACACTGAGGTCCCTGCAGACACAGCTGGATGGGCCACAGGTAGCTAGCTGATCAGCACCTCAGTGGGTCTATGCTTTGCATACTAACTCCAATAATTTAATTTCAGAATTTCAATATTAAACCTGAAGAGTAGTGCTTATGCCTGCAGATCCTTAGGGTCTAGTCTGCTTCTCCAGTTTTCCTTTTGCTTTTCACAAGCAGTTCCTTCTTCCATAATTGGCGTTACTGAGCTGCTTTCACTGGGAATTATCTCTTGGTAAAACCTCTAGAACTGCTGGCTTGTAGACACTAGAGCTGGGATAAAAAAAAAAAAAAAAAAAAAAGAGTATCTAAGGTACCCTGTTCAGTGAGTGCTTTGTTCTCTTGGCTGTGGCAGTTTTGCAGTATTGTAGTATAACACTACACTGTTGGAAACATTTTAAGCATACTTAGTTTTGTTTTCTTACAAAATTTCAAAAGTACAGATTGTTTACACAGATCCCACATAGATCGCACATTCATCTGAAAGCAAAGATTCTTTCATAATGAAATTATGTAAATATATATATATGAAATTATGTATATATATATATATATGTTTGTGTGTGTGTGTATGTATATATGTGAGGATCAGTCCACCCTCTGGGAGGTGTGGATGTTCCCCTGCCCCATTCAGATGAGTCCTGCTTTGCTGCAAAGCAAATGGTTGAAGGCTGTGTACATAAATGCTATTTTCTGGCCTGAAAAATTCATCCAGGAAATGCAAGGAAGTGTCCTGGGAGATGGGGTATCCCACCCCAGCATAAGAAGGGCTTTTTAAAGGCTGCACCCCTGAGGTACGGAGGGGAGGAGAGGAGACATGAGTGGGGAAGTTTCCTGGACCCTGGGATGGAGACAGCAGAGTGTTTTCAACTACCACACATGTTAGAATCAGAAGAGGAAGCATGATTATCACATTGTTTAATGATGCTAAGTTAAATATGAATATGTGGCCTAGGAGCATTACTGGAAGGTTTTGCTTAGCCTTCATTATCAAAAAGCTTCCATACCATTCGAAAAGGCAGAGTAGTAAAATACCTGTGGGGGAGAAAGGAAATCTGCAAGAAAATGCTGAAGGAAGAAACAACAACAACAAAAGACTGGATTTAAATCTATGAAGTTATGCAGGTTTCTGCTGGTATGATCATACTACTTGAATTTATGGAGAGGTACGTGGTTCTCAATTGGATGAGGTCTTAGAGTAGTTCCACTGTATGGGCAAAAGTGAGTACTCACCTGCTTGCAGCTTTAGCCTGAGGTAGTTAGACATGAGAGGGAGGTTACAGTGATGGTTACAGGAGTATGTAGTGCAACCTTGCCAGCACAGCTCAGTCCACAAAAGATTTTTTTTTTTTTCTGTGTATTTGTGGGTCTGCACTCTTGCAATGCGTTCATAATGTAGACAGCTGAAAGCAAGGCATTGAAAAAAAATAAAGGGGAAGGGGAAAAAAGGCAAACAGGAACAATAGCTTTTTATTCAGCAGACTTAAATAATTTAACAATAATTGTGTATTTCAAATAAATGAGAAATGCTGATAAAAAGAACCTACAGGAAAAAAAAGAATCTAGTGGTTGAGCTGAGTAAAGGTGCATTCCTGTCAGTGCAATTAAAGTGTCATAGCTGATTTTAAAAAACAAAACCATAACCCCGCAGTCTAGAATGAGGGGGGTTAGATTGCTGGAGGCAAGGATCTTCAAGCAGCTACCTGTGGAAAGCTAACATCAGAGAAATATTTGAGGATCATGACAACCCAAAATGACATGCCTTTCTGCATAAAACCAGGGTCTCCACCTTGTTCAGTTGTTATATTCTCTGCTAATCATATTGGACACTTGCATAAAGCAAAGGAGGAAAAGAATTCTTTAGTATGTAAAAAGTTTAGGCAGTCATCAGTTAATTTTTATTTATCCTTTTGACCGTCATTTGATTTAATTAGTCTGTTAAAACCACATGGGAGATTGTAAGCATAATGTATGAGTCTACAAAAATTGTTAGTCACTAAAGCATTTGCAAAAGTAGAAGCAGGATGAGGAAAGTTGAATTAAATGTGTAATGGAGGTATTCACTAACCCTGGTGTGTGATCTCTCCTGCACGTTGTAGTAGTTCTACTAGAGTAAAAATAATATATTAATATTATTTCTATAATGCTCTATTGCAAGTAGTATACAAATGCAGATCTTCGGCAGCAAAAGACTAGTCAAGTGCAGCAGTGGGAGTGGAGAAAGAACAAAGAAATCTGTAACTGACTGTGATCAATTAATTATAAGAGCCACTGCCATCGGACCAGCCAGATACAGGAGGGTAATGGAAAGGTATATATATCTCCAAAAGCCAACTACCGTACAAGTTATGGCGGTGCTGGTTGTTTTCTAGCTTTTGTGAAATCGCGTGATTGTTCTGCTTTCTAAAACCAGCCAGCGCCGCGGCCTCTCCCTCGAATCGCGAGTGTCACACGCTTCGTGGGGGCCTTTCCTGAAGGCAGTGACGGGCACCGCTGCATGATGGGTAAGGGGCATGCAAATGAGCAGCGTCAAGCCCTAAAATTGAAAATTGTAGAGTAAGAGTGCTGCTCTCAGCCAAGCCGCCTAGCTTCAGTGTTGCCAGCATTGCAGGATGATCTCTGATAAGACAAAAATGTTGTTTTCAGTTGCTCTTTAACAAACGAAGCGAGCAGGGTTTATTGTTAGCAGCCCTATGTTGAATTACACTCTGCACTCCTGCTTCTGAGTTTGTAGCCCTCCAGAGAGAGACCACCAGGGTCCCACTACACCTACACACACATATTCCTTCACTTTTGTCTGCTGTAGCTTATAAAACAACAGCTAGCTCTCCTTATTCAAGAGAGGCTGCTGAAGCCTTTCCCTGCTGGCAAAAGTGCACCAGGTAAAAAATGCATCCAAAAGGTGCAGTTTCAGTAAAATGCTCTGCTTGCAAACAAAATGTGTTTAAGATCCTCCCTCTTGCTCCAAGCCACATCCCACCCCTCACACCCCTCAGCAGTGCAGAGAAAACTGCTTCTGCTCTACACACACAGGGACAAAATTAGCTTAGTTTTGAAAATCAAAATGCATGAAATATGTGGAGGGCTGTATATCAAATATATCTTTGATATAATTAACTTTACAACTACAAATAGCATGACTGCAAGGAGAATGAATTGCAGCCCAAGGACAGTTGTTCTGCCCTCCAAAGTCAGCATCTTATTCACTACTATTGGTTTCATTGAAGTTCTTTTCACAGTCTGATTGCCTAGGAAGAGACTTTCAGAGCACTTCTACATCCTTTTCTGCTGATTCCAGTCTAAGCTCCTGAAGTCACACCTTTCCTCCCCTATTCACTGGTTGCATGTTCTCACCCATTCCCTTGGAACAACATGGCTAACAGAGGAAAGTGATACAATGGCAAATAACACTTAAAAAAATTACCTTTTCAGCCCAACTATTTCACCATGCAGTTGCACAAGGTGTAGTGAAGAAACAAGGGAGGGATGAAATTACCCTGGAAAATCCTCAGGAGCCTGATTTCAGATTATCTTTAAATTGCTGCATGTGTACCGTCTTGTCTGAGGAGTAAGTTAAACAATGCTGAAGAGATCAAATATCACTACAACTGATTTCAGAGAGGCTGGATTAAAATATTCCAGAGGATCAATTAGGCTTGGTGTCCGACATATCAAGCTTCTTCGGGGTATTAAAAATCAAGGCAAAGGCAGTCTGCCAAAACAGAAAATATAGTTATTTTTTAATTTTTTTCAACAATGTCTGAAATTCAAAATTTGGCCTTGTTAGTGTTGCATTTATAATAATGGGTAGGTACTGAAATAAAATGTTTCAGCTTTATTGTAGTGGACTGTTTTTATATTGGTATCCTTATTAATGGATTAATTTCTTCAAAATAGTGCTGTGCTTTCATTCAAATACCCCATAAGAACTAGATATTTTATTTTTTGAAACAACAGATTTTTTGTCACATAAACCAGGAAGTGAAGAGTCATAGCTTTATTAAGATTGTTCAATTAATATTGTTGTGCTTGAGATGGAACTGGTTCGGCTTGGATTGGAGAAAACTTATGATACAGTTATGGGCATTGAAGGAGTAGATATTTCTTGGGAAAGTAGTGTCCAGTAAGCAGTAACAGTCAGATTAATTGTACTAGGTCTTCCTCCTCAAACCCAGGACATTTATTTCTTTCCTCATTTATCAGAATATATGTATATATATATTTCTCTCCAGAACAGTTCTTTTGGCTCCATAAACCTCCTACACAGAAAAAGAGCAGAAAAGAGCACTGGCGATTTCACATGACTGCCACAAATTTTCAGATATGATGGACAGTGTTTTAACAATTTAATCTGCCAGTTCCCCCAGGTCCCTCAAATGCATCTCATTGGGTCCAATGGGCTTTTGCTTATTCAGGTTCCTTGAGTGTGAGGAGTTGGATTTCTTTCCCCACATCCCTACCATGAGATTCTGTGACCTGGGAGGTATGATAAGAGCAATTGCTGGTGGAGGCTAAGGCAGAAATGTTGTTCAGTACCTCAGTGTTCTTCATGTCAATTGTAAGTATATCCTCCTGTCTCACTCATCCGGGGCAGTACAGTTTCTTTTATCTTCCTTTGCTGTCTTAGGTATTCATTAAAACCTTTCACATACCAAGTGTAGCTGTGTCTTGGCTTTTCTGATCTGATCCTCACACTCCGAGGCCATATCCCTATAATCTTTTCAGGATGTATGTCCCTGCCTCCACTGTCTGTGCGCTTTTTTTTTTGTCTGTTTGTTTTGTTTTGTTTGTTTGTTTGTTTGTTAAGAAGTCCTGACTAAGCCAATCTGGTCTCCTACCTTCCTTGCCCAATTTCTTGAATGTTGGATAAGAGATCTTATTCTGTAAGAAAAATGCCTTAAACCTCTCCCAACTCTCTTCTGCTGAGAATTTTCTTGTTTGAAATTGATAGAGATATTTTTTTCAGATGACTTTTCATAAAATTGTCTAAACAGGAGCAAATAAAATTAGCTTTAGTCACTGAATAGATTTTTAGTAATCTGATAACCATGAACATTAAAAATCTATAAATATTTTGGTCATGATTTTTTACCTTTAGCGGTGGAAAATCTTGTTGCTCTGTTTTAATAATCTTAGTAAATTGTTGCATTTAGTTGAGGCAGCACACTAAAACAAACTATAGCTTTAAACCAAAAGGAGAGAATTTAGAAAAACATTTTCCTCCGTGTTTGGAGATGCTCAAAAGAGAGTCTTTCTTTCTTTCTGATTACAGAAATTCCAATGTATAGACTTTCTCTTAGGTGAAACAATGAAGACCATCTGCCCAACTGTATCGTGTCCCCGTCTGATCACTCCTTCAAATCTCTGAAATATCCTGTCAATTATTAATGCATTTATAGACACAGAGCAAAATCTGAGGTTGAGGTTGGGTTCATACAGCAGGGCAGCTATTCTCCTGCTACACATTGTTTCTGATAATTTTGTAGTATTCATAATTTTGGACTTATTAAAACTCGTGGGAAAAAAGTGGACACTTTCAAGTCTGTAATGAATTAAAGAGCAGGTCAGCAAGGTACACAGGAAAAAAAAAAAAAAAGTTATTTCAAAGAAAATGAATCCCATAATGTCATATTTCATTAGCTGATTTTTGCCAGGAAAATCAGGCCTGATAAGATCACTTGGAAGGCCCATTTGTTGGCTCCAGACTCTTGTATTTTCCTTAGCTAGATTAAAGCTCTATGGAAATCAAGGAAGTTTTACCTCTCAGTGCTTTGAATGAGTACCCTGATGAACAAAATTCCTTTCTGAGATACGAGCTATGCTATTGTTTGTTAAGGTCAGCAATACTGATAAAATATTTCTTAAGGAGAAACCTTTTTCTTTAAAAAGCTTAGTGTTTTGTTTCTTACTGTTTTGACTAAAATGAGTTGCTTTTTCCTTCCTACGCAATGGAAGGAGCTATCTCCTATTCTTTACATTGGCAGAACTAATGATGTGAACATACTCGTTGAATCACATTGCCTTGCATTCCTCAAGCACTCATGGGAATCTAGTTCACGGTACATGTTGAAGTGTCAAATGAGGTCATTTGTTGCTTTTAGTGAATACCTGTACCACTGCCATTAACATTATGTGTTGAAATGCTGAGTAGCACACTATCTGAAACACACTGTAGAATCTTTGTCACCTTTTCCTCAATTTGTCATAATTAAAAATAACTATATATAAGTAATAATAAAGGTTTCTGTAGCAGCACTAACTCTCCCACATTACATGTCAAATATTTTGATTGTAGATTAAGTCTTTAAAGACACAGTTGAACACACAGATAGCTGAGAATGAAAAAGAGGAAGTCAGCATTAAAATTAACTAGGCTAGTCAGAAGAGCTGTGATTTTCAACAAAAATATTAGCACAAGCTATATGTAGAAATCCTTGTGAGCTCTTACAAGAACCTGTCCTATTACACTCCAAGTGTCTCTTCACTGTCCATAGAGCCCTCTAACACAGACAGAAAGCTCCAACCTGCATTATTAAACATATATTGAAAAAGATTATACAGAGGATGACATATATCCACTACTTTAGTCCTGAACTCCAGTTCATGCTGCAGGATACCTAGTTAGTGTACTAAAATAATGCTGAACTTGAGGCCCATGCAGATGTCACTGGAACAAGGCTAAGGATGAAGACAGAAGTAAAGAGCAAGGGAACAATCTTAATGTCATTCTGTGGGGTGGCCCAACATTCACATTGCATGCCAGGGTTTACAGGTATTTTGGGTCTGTGCCATGATAAGGGATTATTTATAGAATCATAGAACCATAGAATGGTTTGGGTTGGAAGGGACCTTAAAGATCATCTAGTTCCCACCCCCCTGCCGTGGGCAGGGACACCTTCCACTAGACCAGGTTGCTCAAAGCTCTATGCAACCTGGTCTTAAACACTTGCAGGGACAGGGCATCCACAACTTCTCTGGGCAACTGGGTGCCAATGCCTCACCACCAACTGAGTGAAGAATTTTCTCCTAACATCTAATCTAATTCTCTAAATCTAAATCTTAATCTAAGTCTCTAAATCTAAATTAAATTGCTTTTAGTTTAAAGTTTTTACCCCTACACTCCCTGACAGAGTCCCTCACCATCTTTCTTGTTCTCTGTTCTTCATAGGAGAGGTGCTCCAGTTCTCTGATCATTTCTGTGGCCCTCCTGGACACACTCTAACAGGTCTGTGTCCGTCTTGTGCTGGGGGCCCCAGAGCTGGATGCAGTCTCAAAAGTGCAGCGCAGAGGGGAACAATCACCTCCCTCACCCTGATGGCCACGCTTCTTTTGATGCAGCCCAGGATATGGTTGGCTCCTACTGAGTTTTTCATCCACCAGCAGTGGATGTCCCTTTTTCATTTGCAACCTCACTTATATGATACATGCAGATATGAAGGGTAGCCATTTAAGTTAAGTTTATATATATATATATATATATATGTTTCTTTGGGTTACATTTTGTTTACAATACAACGTTTTGTAAGGTTACAGTCCATTTTTGACCATATGTAAATACTTAAATGGTTTAGAGCAAAGTGCTGCATAGCCAAATCTCTATTAGTAATAATGTCAACTGTAGTTCCCATCTAACAAGATATTTAAATACTGGAAGTACTCTAAGCATCCAGCTATTTCTTCTGATGATTAAAATATTGTGCATGAACTTAATACTGGATTGAAGCTATATAGTGTTTCATCTGTGCTGGTTGTCAAGACACTGTTACAGATGCTTTCCTGTAAAGGTTTTGGCACACTGCAAATTTGTGCTACAAGTGGAAACCAGTCCTTCTCTTGCCCTTTTCTCAGTAACCCTCCCCAAACCTATAGTGTTAGAAAAGGCCAGGGCTTAGAGACATGTGAAAACTAGGATAATTAAGTCATTGGGAAACAGCTTTGGTTAGGTGCCTCCTAACATTTGAGTGCCTAAATCCCTTTGCAAAAGTGGGTCTTGGTGATTTGCTAACTGGCTTTGAAGTGAACAAAACAAAATAAAATTAACTCTTAATTTGCTTTCCCTCTCCTCTTCTCAGCAGCCTGGGTTTAAATGCTGACATCTAAAACAAGATTTTTGGTATGCCAGAAGCCTAAATAACAGTTACTTTTTACACTTCAAAAATGCACCAAGCAGATTTTTATTTATTTATTTATTTAAGACTGAAGTGCATTAGGTAGGAGGATTCAAATTTTGGCAAGATACTCATGTTTTTCGTATCAGGGGAAAATAACAATAATCAGTGTATGTTACTCTTAAACTAGCAAACAGCTTCAGTTTTATTATTTTTTTTTTTAAGTGTCAATGAAAACTAATGAGGAATTTTAACTCAGCTCTCTCTATGAGAGATATGAAGTAAAGTTATATGATCCTGTGAATGTACAGTAATAAGGCAGTGAACAGTACTGGGCAATCACACACACATTACTGCTTTTATTCAAGCACGAGTAATGCTTATGTTGTTACTACAGCCAGAAATGACCTAAGAAGACCACATTTGGATTCAGCTCACATTTATAGTAATATTTAGGCTGTAATCCAAGTCCGAACCAGAGATTCTCTTTCCAAAGTTTTTCCTTCTAGACTATTTCTCCTTGTACTGTAAACCTTTTTTAAGATCAGTTACGTTAAAACTGGGATGAGAAATTTTAAGTTTCTTCTGAGTTTGGGTTCAAACCACAGCATTTAGGCAGGTTTCATTCCAAAAATCCCATCTGTTAGTGGTCTTTCTCTCCTCTTCCCCAAAATAGTATTCCGTTTTATTAGAAGCTGAGAAATCATGTCTGTGAGAACATATTTTATTACTTTATCCAAGCTGAGTGAATACCTTGAAACGTGACTTTTAATTTATCAGGTACAATAGAAATATTTTCCTAATTACCTGTTCGTTTAAAGTTCATATAAATTGGTGAGAACTTCTAATGTAGAGCTTATAAGATCATTTTGCTTTTATTTGTGTAATTTAAAAGCACAAACCATCTTACATGCTTATAGCATGGGCTCACATTTGACACTAGTTACAATACTTAAACTTTCTATCATGGACAAAGCTTGTTATAAGGAGCAGCTCTGGTATTCTCCTCAAAACGATACGTATGGGTGAGATGTTTTTTGCAAAGTGTATCTCAATTGGAAAGAATTACTTTTCTCAGCATTTCAGAATAGTGATCTCTTCAGTCTCGCATCAGTATTCCACAGGGAAAAAAAAAAGGGGGGGAGAGAAAGAAAGAAAAAAATGTTTCCATTGTTTCCATTTTCCCCCTACCTACTAAAAGCTGCCTGACACTCAAATGCTCTGAGGAGAGCCAGATTAATTAAATAAATATAAACAGCCCATTTTACTGACAGTTTGTCCTGCTGAATTTGGGTTTCTTTATGTTTACACAGTGGTCCCTGGATCATCCTGACTTCTGGATAACAGTGTGATGCACTACAGAGAAAAATCTTAAACTGAAAATCACCATAAAAATCAATGGACAGCTGAGTCCTCCAAATGTGTCTGTGGAATGAAATATTTTGAGAAAGAAGCAAGCTTTCTCAGGGCCTACTGAGAATATAAAACATTTTTTCTGGTATGATAACTCATAGTCAAGGCCAATACTCAAAAGATCGGTTTCTAAAGAAGTTTGCAAAACTCACTAAACTCTCTTCTCTGAACAGGCTCAACTTTTCCACAAATCTTTTACTTTTCCTACTTTTTGTTTGTTTGTTTGTTTGTTTCTATTCAGATACCATAGAGGAATTCCAAGCTCCTTCTGAGGAGCTGCCTTACCTTGCACTCTGCCAGGAACATGTATATTTCCATTCTTTTTTATAGGTCCTAAAGGTTCTTTTACATGCTTCGATCCTTGCTGTCAATGGAGCAGACACACTTCTGCCCAGTTATCCACAGCATTACTTAAGTTTTCTATTTCGTTACATACTTTTTTTTTTTTTTTTTTAAGTCAAACTATATATATAGAATTCATTTTGGCTTCCACTGGGTCATCCTATCTCTGTTGTTATTTTATAGGCCATTCACAGGGCAACAACCAAACAGTTCATTATGGAAACACCTTTTGGACTTTTATATGTTTTTAACTTCTGAGATGGCTGCACTTTGAACAGTTTTGGAAAACCAGGCACACGATCCCTCTCTTGGTTGTTGGCTCAGTCTGGCTCAGACTGTGACCCCAGCCAATGGACTGACTGCTCGTTCAATACAACTGAGCATCAGTAAGGATGCTTGCCCTAGGTCTCTATTCCTTTCTTGCTGCTTAGAAACTTCAGTGAGATAAAAGCAGACAAGGTGAATTAACTAACTCATCTTAACCACAAGGCAGAGAAGAGGAGGAGGCTCTAACCTTTTCTCTCTGGTGACCGGTGGTAATATCCAAGGGAACAACATGAAGCTGTGTCAGGGGAAGGTCAGGCTGGATATTAGGAAAAGATCGGTACTTTTTATTTTTTAAAGATTTGTACTTTATTTTCTACTTGGTAATGTATCACCATGAACACATTGAGAAAGACACATATTTACAGTATTTCTCTTGCACAATAATGCTTTTGCTAATTGCTCTGTGTGGATGGAATTTTCACGCAATGCTTTATTGTCATTGAAACTTAATTATTAGGTCTTGTCACAGTGAACATAACCCATTGACTTTTTTCACCAGATAGAACTTGCAATCTCCTCCCTCCTTAATGTCTGTCCAAATCAGCAGCCCTCAATGTCGCCTTCAATGTCAGCATGAACTGCATGTAAAATGAAACGGATTTTTTTGCACACATGCAATACTGCCATACAAATGTTTGATAAAATGGCTAAAATAGTGAGTCTGGATTTCTGTAGGTATTTCTGCAGCAGTGTTTCTGGATTCTGTTCACTTCATGACTGGTGTTTAAATAATTGCTGTTCAGCTTTCAATGATGGGAACTTGCTTTTTTTATGGATTTTTTTTTTTTTTGTGGTAAAATTTTCTGTCTTTTTTTTTTCCTAGTCACCCTGTGCAAAGGTAGAGAAATAAGTCTGCAGTCATAAGAAATATTTCTTTAAAACAATCATACCTGTGTGCTATAAAGTATCTTTCATGAATGCTAGTAAGTCTTATTTGAAAGTATTGTTCTGCAAGCTCTTCAGCCTCTACACCTTTCCCCACACCTCCCTATCTGCATATAATTTGCATTTTTCTACAGCAGTTTCCAATTCTCTTTGGCTTCTTAAAAGCAAAGGTCTTTGTTTCCCTGGTTCCATTTTATTCTCTGCAGTTTAGGTAACACTTACCACCTAAATCTTGCCCAGGTGTCAGTACCAATTCCGTTTGCTTTTTATCTAAAACCATCATCAGTACCCTTTTGTATTCAGAAGACTGAAACATGAAAGTTGTACTTCAAAGGAGATCATAAAACATAGTTGAAGTAACAATTTACCAAAAAGCTGGAAACTAATCTTAATAAAAATCTGAACTTTGGTAAAACCATGTAGTTATCTGTAACAAGTAGCAGAGGATGGTAAAAACTCAAGTCTCTGTGGAGTATTATATTATATTATTCACTTACAGAAAGCACTGTCATTCACTGACTTCAGTTGGATTCACCTGCATGCTCAAGTGAAGTACACAGTCAGGTTTCATGGTTCCACAGTGGTCAATAAGAGATGTTTTGCTCTTCCTGACCTTTTAGCACACAGCTTCTGCTTTGCTATGTGGCTATGGCTTAACCACAGCTAGTACCACTCTACAATCAGTTATGAACCTCTCTAAATGTCCAGGGAAATTGTACAAATCAGACAACTATGATTAATTGATAGGGTTTAAATTTGTTCACAGAATCAGATTTATGTTCTCTATTTTTCGGTGGTCTCCTTAGTTAATTATTTGGGCCCAAATAACTAGAATCATGTCTTTATTAGTTCTGAAACAAACAAACAAAGAAACAAAACCAACAGAAGCTTGGAAATTCAGTTCTCCTTAAACTCTAAGTAGAAAAATTACTGTTTCAGAACTGAACTATATCCTATAAAAGTTACATTGGATAGTAAGAACTGATGTGTACAGCAATAAATGCTTATCAGAGAAGATGACGTCTGCTTAACTACAGACTACAGATGTACCCAGCAGCTGTCAGTCTGTTGAAAAAAAAAAAAAAATGGGTGCATAAAAGTAACTAAAAAGACCGGTCAATTTAGCAGTGGGGTGGAATATAGAAAGGTTAGTTTAACTAACGGTAATATTTTTTTTTAACCTACTAGCATCGGACCAGCCAACTGATTCAGCCCTTCAGCTTTTATATAAAGCTCTCAAATCACCATTCCACCCTAATTAGGATGACTTACTTAACTAGTAAGAGTGAATAAAATGATTAATCTACCCTCTACAGTTTGTATCACAAACACCAGTGAATGATCACTGTCCTCTCTCTGCATCTTTGGAAGTTCAGGTGGCAGAATATGTTCTTGGATTGCAACAAATTTGCATGATGGGAAATATAAGCAAATGACCAAATTGTAAACTCTCTGTGGTATTTGTTTTAGTTGAGTGAAAACTAAGATAGAGGTAGGTATGTTTAGTTACTTAATTAAAAATAATGTGGGGCACTTTGAAACTGGTACAGAAATACAAAATTTGTGGGCTTTGTTCTACCTTCTGATCTCTTCCGACTATAATTAAGAAAAAAAGTCAGTTGATAAAATGCAGCAGATGGCAGTAATGTACAAAGGAAACATGATCCTTTGCTTATCTCAGGATTACTCTGAGCATACAGACTTTAGCGTTCCTCACATTGACTGGCTAGCCTAGGGCTGCTAAATGCCTCCATTTTACTTGTCTGGATTTCAACTTGCTTTAGTATATTTGTCAGCAAGTGTCTTAAATCAAGAACCAGACAGGAAGATTCAAAGCTGAATGCTTTTACGAGTTCAAAAGAACATCACTGAGATGCTGTCAGCATAAATAAATAACCTGAAAAGAAATAGCTGCTGATATTGAGACACACCCACTCAGAATAAGAATGTTGTCCTGACTTCATTTTAGATATATTTATAAAGCACCTGCAATAGTGATTAAAAGGTTGAATCAGACAAATCCAATTTTCTGTGTTTTAAAAAGCAGTGTTCTAGGGATTTGTATCTTTTTGAAAGAGAGCAGTATGACTGTCCTGAATGCAGCTGGGATATGAATTTCATGATACACTTCCTGAAAAAGTCATAACAACTTTCATCTAAAATAGAGCATACCTTATTGAGAAATGTTAAGTACCACCGATACGTTTCAGGAGATGATATAATTTCTAGCATCCCAAGAATATAGGGCTAATAATAATAATAATAATAAGTCCTCTGTTGTTTCATACTGCTCAGATGAGTGTTATGAGGGAGGTCCCCAAGGACCTTTCCACTCCCGGCTCCCCCAGCACCTCTGTTCACCCTCTTTTCTGTCAGATTAGTAACTTTGGGCTCTAACGTGCAGCCTGTGGGGTTTGTGCTGGAGTGGTGCATGACAGCTCAATGTTATGGGCAGCTTCAGCAGGATTAGATAAACAGCGCTGAATCTGATTTTCAGCCATTGCTGTTCAGAAAAATATGAATCAAAATCAAGACCAGTAATGACCTGTGTCACTATGTTGGGCTTTGAACTGTAGCAAGGGGGTTGTGGCCTCCCTGGTGATTCTGCTGGGAGGTAGTGAGAGCCATTATTGACACGGGGCACACGCTATGGGGTGGCTCAAACATGAATTGTCGGATATCATGATTTATATATGCTCAGAATTCAACCACCCCAGAGCTACTTTTCCTTGCGTGTTCTACTGCTGTAGCTGAAATCCTGGTGTAGAGATTTCTGTTTGTCCAGTCCCAAGAGTGCAGCCATTACCAGTCAGTCTCCAAAAAAGTGTGAGCATGGATTTGAAACTAGGAGTTAGGAAGGAGATAGTTAAATTGTATGCTTTGGTTTTCTTGCCTTTTGGCCCCATGATTTTATGTCTGTTACAGGTGGAAACAAACTGTTGTGAGTTGGTAAAGCCCAGATGCACAGCATGACTGCCGTCTCAGGAAGTAGGAGGCAGCAGCTAATGGAGGGTATTAAAGTTCACTTGTTTTCCCCAGTGAATCTCCACTTGATTTTGAGGGCGAGAAATGTGCTTTAAAAGAAAGGCCAGATGAAATCTACTGTTAGTCACAGTTCTCATTTAAAAATGCACAAAAAGTGTTCATTTCTTCACTCTGTCTCAATTCAGCTTTCCTCTGGCCCAACTGCAGGGTTTGCTTAGACTTTCCTCTCTCTCAGGAATGCCACCAGTGATCAATATTTGGGTAAAGCTTTTTAGTATGCAGAACTGATGCTGATGTTGGATACTGCATTTCTTGAGAAGTATTTTTAAAGGAGCAGTAAATCTTCCTTCTCCTTTATCAGTGACCAGGTAAATAAATGAATGGCCCAATATTCACTTATTAGAAAATAGGTTTCTTTCTCTCTCTCTCTCTTTTTTTTTTTTTTTTTTTTTTTACATGACAGCTAGACTTCCTTTTTCACAAAATCACTGCCACAGCAAACCCTCTTGCAAAATAAATAAATAAATAAATAAATAAATGGTGGGTAAAAGTGATGAATGTCTATTGAAAGCCAGCAGTGACTACAATATGCTAACAGAAACTATACTGCAGATAGAACTTATTCTACAGAGCACATTGTCTTTAGATCAGTAGGGGAAATAGGACTGAGTCTAAGCAGAAATATTTTGATGAAGAGAGGCTAATCTAGCAAGGGTATTGTAGAATTCAAGTCTCCAGACGGTAACTATTGTATTACAGAAGAGAAAAAAAGCAGAGATAAATGTGTTTTTCAACACAGAAATCAAAGAAAGACAGCCTGGTATCTTTTCTGCTTGGGTGGCCTCAGTTCAGACCACTGACAATGATACTTAATTTTGGAGTGTGATGCTTTCCATGTCACAATGAAAAGATAGTGTTCGCAAAATGATTCTTACTCTTCATAGACCTACATAAGTGGTGTTTCCACTCATGAAAAACAATTTCGGGAATAAACTACTCAATGAAAATGGAATGATTTTTTTTTTTCATGACTTTAACGATAACTAGGAGGCCAGCCCATTAGAATCTGATCTAATTACTTCATATGGCATCTTTTATTCTTGGGTGGGTATTTGCTTAAAAAGTATATCATAATGTTATTTCCACTTAGAGACAAAACAGTATCAGTATTGTGACAGATGTAAATGGATCCTAGTGGCTGTAAAATAAACTAATTTAAATTATGTAAAAAACTGTCCTGTTTGAGCTGTGAATCTCTAAGCATGAATCTCTAAGCATTTATGACAAGGCATCTACAGGTTTCATAGTAATTAAGACATCAGCTCTTTAGTCTTTAAAAGGAAGACATTACTACACGATATGAAACAAACAAACACAGGGAAGATACAAAGATTACTAACATAATCTCAGTTTTCTTGGATATGTCCTTAATATAAAATTTATTTTTTTCCATTTTGCCCAGCCAATAAGGCATATAGGATAGGATCTGTTACTACTAGCTAAATGCTTAGATACACCTGTGTTAACAGAAAATGTTTCTTCTTCCTCCATTTCGTGGATCTTAGTTTCAAGCCATGCCTGTTAGTCTACTTTAGTATCTTTTAATGGCTTATTTTCTGTTTTTACAAGGTATATCACTTGATGCTTTCTAAAACACACACAAAAATTGTATTAAAAGAGATATCTGAATCAAATTCATAATCTAAATACTCTCAATTTTTCAAAAATAATTCTAAATGCAGGTTTTCCTTGAACATGGTAAAACAGAAATTATCTGTGATAAGCCATACTGCAGAGTTAGTTTTTGGGTCATTGTGTGTGTAAGAAACACACTGCTCAATTTCCTCTGCAGATGAATGGAGAGATATTGAAGAGGATAATGACAAGAAATAGTAACTCAAAGAGGGAGAATATATATATATATATATATATATATATATATTTTAAAATAGCAAAATGCCAACAAAATGCCAAAGGGACAATGAAGATAATTCAGAAAGACGAGTTATGAAGGAAACAAATTTCAGTAAGTATAAAAAAACAAACAACTCAACAAAAAACAATTAAATTATGATCCTAGAGATAGGTATTCCTGCATGTAGATGTATCTACTCCTGCTCTGTAAGAAGCAGGAAAATTTAATCAAAAATGGGAAACTCACTGAATTACACTAATTAGTTTTGTGGATATAAAGGATGTGCAATTTATAGATTTTTAGCTACTTATTTTATTACTATTTTAACCATTTTACTTTAAATATATACTGATATATATACTAAGCTATATACTAATTACACAGACTTAAACAGAATATTAATTAGTAGTGTCAGTTAAGCCTGAATATAAATCAAGATGTTAAGTGAGTAGTCTCAGTGGACATTTAAAATTAGCATTTCAGTGTAAAAGTAGATCTTGATTGCAAGCTAACCAAAGAACTGCAGAAAATATATATATATATATATTTTGAGTATGGAGGGTGTTGGATTTAATATGGTTGCATTTAGTCATGCAATACATTTTAATATAAATGGATTCTCTTGGCTCTCAGCTCTCTGCAAGCACGTGTCCATTGCAAGATTTTCTTAATGTCTGTCAAGACAGTGACTATAGTTTAATTTAGTTTAGTTTAGTTTAGTTTTGTTTTGGGTTGGGTTGGGTTGGGTTGGGTTGGGTTGGGTTTTTTGCCCCCATTCAGGTAAGAACCTGGCTTGGATTACCCTGACCTCAGGATTCTGGATGGCATTTTTACAAATCCCTCACTGAGAGCAGCCATGTAGCTGCCAAGTGGGATTCCAGCAACACATTTCAACAGCATTCCGATGCCTGCACCCCTAACAGACAGTATTATGAGTGCCCAAACAGAGCCTCACGTTATCTCTGTCGCTGTCATCACATGGCATTGCTTACTGACGGTGCTCTGAGCATCCTGTCTGCTTCACATATTTCTGCTGGTAGAAAGATACAGGAATTAGAATTTAGATGATAATTCCATTAAGGAATAAAGTCTGAATAAAACCCAGCTGACTCTCCATCAGCTCTTCAGCTTTACAAGGCTAACAGTAGTTAAGGGTCTAGTTTCACCAGCAGTGCACGCATAAAAAAGGCAGAGAAAACTAGAGATATGTCATGTACTAAAGTAACATTTTTTTAAAATGTCAAAAACAAAGTCTTACAATCCTTTATATGTTCTAAATATACATCTGTTATATAGTAGTCTAAAAGTAATATTGTAATTGTGAATACAATTGTAGTAACTGAGTCTTTTTTGTGAAAGTATCTTTAAAATTAAAAACAAAATTAGTATTTTTACATTGGTTTTGCCTGCACTAACAGAAATAAAAACAGGAAATAACACTCTTACTTAACTTAGCATTATTATTCACATTGCATAACTTGCAGTGATTTATTGTATACATTTAAAAAGTACATGATCCAGAAGGAATGTACTATAACATACTGTTTCACTTTCCGGCATGAAACAGTAAAACAAAACTTAAGGGAAGCTAGTATGAGCATTTTTATTCTGATATCTAATTATTTTTCACTTTGATAAACAATGATTGAACTTAGACAACAGTAGAAAGCAGCAAGAAGTTTTAAGTGCAGTGAGCTGTGGATTTTTCACTATGATTATTATAATTTCCTTAGGTCTTGTAGGAAATAGCTGGAAATTCTGAACTACTTAACTACTTCTTAAATATGTATTTATACTAGACAAAAATTACCCCAGGTGGCCTTCCTTTTGTACCTTGTAGCTCAAGTGATCTCTTGGCTATCCACAGACTCTCTAGGCTAGGGATAATTTCACATTTAGCAGAAGAAATCTTCTGATACATTAAATAATGAATGAACTGCTAATGAAATTAAGTAGAATTTTATTCCATCAATTAAAGACAGACTTTATGTAAAATTTATTTGCATCATGTCAACTTGGAAACTGGACTGGTTATGCATTTCTTAAGATAACTGTAAAAAACAACACATATCTGTGCTTGTGCCACTGCCTTAATAATTTTACATGTTACTGAACTGTTTCAGTTATCAGTTAAACAGATTATCACCAGTCTTGTTTATGTACAGAAGCACATCTTTTAGTTTAAATAAGAATTAAATTATACTCGGCTGCATCTACATCTTGGGTTCCACTTACTCAAGCTTTGTCTTTTCTAGTTATTTTTGTAATATATTGCAGATGATTTTATGTCTTAGTAGATGTATGTGGATAAAGAATAATAATTGCATTTACAGTAACTTACTTGGAGACACAGACTTCTCCAGCAGAGAAGTCTGCAGCAGATCAAATCTTGATCGGATAGTTTGGACAGGCCAGGATGTGCATGCTAATGTGAGTGGCAAAACTCCAGAAGCCAGAAACATATGCAAGCATGTTTTCTTCTGGGCTTCACTTGTGATAATAATTTCCCAGCTATAAACTTTTCTCTATGTTTCTCTTTTCTTAAAATTATTTATTGGGTCCAGTTACATGACATTGCATTAGTGCAAATTTGGGGCAATTCGCTACTTGAGATTGATGCCATATATATAAGGGCTTCTGATATATGTCTTTTTCTAGTCACACAAATGCACAGGAAAAGAACATTAGAAATACACTTTGCCTTACTATTTTCCATATTGTATTGAAAAATCCTCGTGCTTTCAACTGAAGTACTTAAAAAGGGATTAAAATTGCATTGTTACAAAACAATAGTACCTTCAGCTTAAGGCATATGTACTGCACATACCTTTTAAAGGTGCCACTAAAGGTGCCAATTGATCTGTTTCAGTCAGCTGCAATCCATAGTGAACTTGAAAGCTGTAGTAAATGTGGCACCCATTCAGCAAAGCACTTAAGCCTCCATGTAACAAATGTTGCTGAATAAGGACCTCTAACTTCAAGACTTCATAACGTGTGCTTTGTATGAACCTTCCTTAATATACACAAGTATATACAATCATAACTTCTGTTAAAAACAGCCTATCTGTAAAAGTAAGAGCCAAGTTTTGACATTGTTCTCTGGTCCCCTACAAATATGCATCTTTACTTTTTTCTCTTGATCAATATGGAATTAGCAGAGACAGCAGATTTCAGGATCTGGAGGCCAAGCTCTAGGCATGTAAGTAAGCTACTAGCTGGTTCTTTCAACAAGAAGCGAAGGCAAACAAACTTGATTTCATAATTTAAAAAGCAAATTGAAATTACAGGTATCTGTTTCATCTTTCAGTTAAATCTGACAGTCTACAATTGTTTTTAATCAGCCACACAGCAAATGTTGCTGTAATTTTGCTTTACAGTATATACACTTTTTAAAAGAAAACAGCTGACCAGCTGTACTCCAAATGTCCTTAAGCTTTTCCAATCTATTACACGTTTCATTACATATTTTGGATGTGTATATAATGTGTAGCAACAAGATAATAGGTATTGGTTCCTTCTTGGCTGTTTCAGACCATTATGTAATCACGTAATTGTAGTCTTGAAGCATCTCATTTATTTGTTAGGCCTGAACTGCAGTTCTTAAAAGCCAATCATAAGGATGCTCAGGCAAGATAGAGAGGATAAAACATACATTCATCTATGTGTGCATGAAAAGCCTGTGTAAAACACAACAATAAACAGAAAATAAAATTAGGGAGAAGTAGCTGAAAACCAATGATTAGGAAGGATAATCCAATAAGAAAAGAACTTATTGAAAAATATCAGTAATTCTAAAACTGTATCACCCATATTAAAATGCAGAACTAACTACTTGCAAGAGTACTATGTAATCTGTCAAAATCAAGGCTTTCAAAGTCTTAGACCAGACTAGTATTTGTAACTTTTATTTCTTTTAAATGATAGATGCTGTTCCTCACTCCTTTTCCCTGTGAAAAACAGTATGTGTATGGATTTGCAGAGTTGTGATAATCCCATCAGGAAATGGATCTAACAGACCAAATGCACTTGGAATTATTATAACATAAAGCCATTTATGTTAAAACGTTATTTAAAAAAAAAAAAAAAAAAAAAAAAAAGCTTTTCCTTGGAAGACATTTATCATGAGCCATCCAAAAATCTCAAATAAGTTTTCGCTTACAAAATAAATGTAAGTATTTTACTAAAAAATATTTAGGCAACAAAGCACTGAAACTCTTGGATGAAATGAAGTGTCATATACTTATTATATAAAAGCACCTATGAAGTATGAAGGAACACGAATGTTTTACATTGGATATAGTATGTTTGTTGGTTTCCAACTTTAGACATCTCATCTGACTGATTTTCAAAAGCAAAGCATTTGAAAACAGTCCAGAAAATGATTACAATTATTTTATTACCAAAAAAAAAAAAAAAGGCTTTATTAAAATCCATCAGGTAGACACCAATAATGTATTGAATTTTGAAAGGTACTGAACTGCTGCACTATATTGTTTTCTAGTGACAACACAGGTGCACAGTCCTTTCCAGAATTTGTCTCAGTATCTTTGACTTACAAATATATCTCCTTTTTATTTCATTTATTTCTTTAATTTATTTCTTTAATTTATTTTGTATAATTCAAAATAAGCTGTCCCTTTCATTTATTCCTCAAAATTATTTCCACAAGCAGTAAAATACCAGATATGTTTGCTTACAGAAAATTTTGTTAACATTAAGGAAAGAAAACATATATTTTTGGTTCTTTACAGTGTTAACATTTTGGTCTATTCCATTTTAGATCTTAGGCACATATTATTTCCTAAATAAGGATGCTGGCAGCTTATGAGGTATGACCACATCTCACGCGTTGCTGCATGCAACATTAAATGAGCTTAAAGTTGGACTGTGATTAAATGATTTCATAAAATTTGAATTTAATATTTATTCTAGCACTGGATAAAAAACACAATGGCTATGCAACCACTGAATCAGAAAAAAACTGACAAACTCTCTCAGCTGGCTCAAATATGTTTATGGCCTCCAATGAAGAACTTTGCATTGGCAGGCTGTCATACCAGAGCAGGTACTCTCTCTCTGAGCTGCTTTTACCTCCTCAGGTCTTATGGATCCTCTGTCTCACCACAGCTGATGTGAGGTCTGCACAGAAGACGCAGACAAAAGAAGCATATACTCTAATTCAACAGCCCTGTGATCACAAGCCCAATCGTGGAAAGAGCATGCACTCATGATGATCTCTGTGTCCACCTGTGATAGTAATGGCTGAGGAATTGCTGCTTCACAAAATAGTCAGCTTGTCAAATAGTTCAATGGTCGTTTTTCAGAAGATAAGATCACTGATTACTGATCCCCTTCCTGACTTCACCGAGTATCGAGAACTCTACCATTTTGTGGTCACTCTGCCCAAGACAGCCCCCGACCCACACGTCTCCCACCAGTCCTTCTCTGTTAGTGAACAGAAGGTCTAGCGGGGCACCTCCCCTGGTAGGCTCACCAACCAGCTGCGTCAGGAAGTTATCTTCCACGCTCTCCAGAAACCTCCTGGACTGCTTTCTCTGGGCTGTGTTGTGTTTCCAGGAGATGTCTGGGAAGTTAAAGTCCCCCACAAGAACAAGTGCTGACGATTTCGCAACTTCTGCCAGCTGCCTGTAGAACTCCTCATCCGTCCCCTCATCCCGGTCTATAACAGACCCCCACCAGGATGCTTCCCTTGTTGGCCTTTCTGCTGACAGTATGTGTATGTACGTCATACTTCCGCTGAAGTATGTATATGTATACTTATATATGTATGTATGTATTTCCTTAGCGCTGCAGTCTTTCAACAGTCTGCACAAAGACCTGCACACTTTTAAGACAGTGATCTTATCTGCCTTGATGGAAATTTTGGAAAAGAGATTCCCCTGGTTTCACTTGTTATGTCAAACAGAATTTTAAAATAGCAGAACAATTAAAAACAAACAAACAAACAAACCCAACCTGCAGAACTGCAGGCTTTTTCTACAGTCCTACAATATCGTAATATTGCACATGTAACGTGGCATTGTAGATATTCATGAAGAAGCCAAAACAGGGCCCTCTATACTTTTTCAATTATACCTATCTATTAAATTTTATACTGATATTTAGCTTGCATACATATTATCCATTTTCTATTATCCTGGGAATATGACTGAGCATTTTTCAATATTAGGTCCAACACAACCTCTACTTGAAATTTAGGCTGTTCAACAAATGGGACTAAATCCTCTTCTGGTCCCCTCCTCTGCTATTCTGTGAATAGTATATGCTTTGATCTTCTTTTCTTTAAGTAAGAGTGAATTCTAGCAGGAAAGTAAGACTTGGGAAATCAAAAAAGCTCAGAGATTAAAAAGGGCAAAATGTTTGAAATGAAACATAATACATTTTGTAGTAGCTGGTAAATTGGTGTATTCCATTATCTGTTTGCATTAGTCAAGAAAGCCTTGACTTCTTTACGCACCTATCCTTTGTCATTTTCTGAAACATACAAATTTTAGAAACATACAAGATTTTTGAAACATAAAAATTTCTGAAACATAAAAATTTTACAAACTATAATGTGATGCATAAATGGAAAATAAAGTGCTGTCATACAAATTCTTACATTGCTAATCCTATGGAAAGGGTCAGGATTCAAAAATACTTCTACTGCCATTAGTTATGGATGAAGAATCCTGAATGATCAGATACTTAAGGTCTCCACTTCCTTCTGCAAGCTGTTTTTCCTTTAGCATACACTGCAGACTTTATGAAGTTTGGGACTAGTTGTTAATTTGAAACATTTGCATTTTCAAGCCATGTTTATTTGCAAGCTCAGTTGAAAATCCAGCTCTAACATATAAGATTGTTGCTACTAAATAGATCAAAATTATGTTCTTGGCAGACAACTTCAACTCGAAGACATAACTAGGTAGGTCTTCGGGCAGCACCACGGTATCTATCCTTCTAATATAGCTAGGAATATTCTGTAAATATTGTTTCTATTGGTCCTTTCAGGCAAATTTAATATCCAGTAGTAAGCTCAGAAGAATAATAGTAAAGGTTCAGATGTTTCCTCCCTCAAAAAAAATAAACAAAAGCAGACAACTCCCCCAAAAGACCTTTTTATTAATGGACAAATAGACAATAGATCTTTTTATTACTGGACAAAACCAATTCAAGTCAAACTTTTCTTATATTCAGCAAGAGTATACAACTGTAGTCATCAAGCATATTACAAAACTACTTTAGAAAGAAGTCTAACCACTTAACTCAGGTCTCAAACTTCAATTTATGTATTACTGTACATGATAAGGTGTTCAGATAACGAATTGTTAAATATCAAACATTATTCAATGAATAACAACATGCCAGTAAATGCAGATCCTTCAGCAGTCCTTAGAAAAGTACACATCTGAAAGCTCCTTTAGCAGAGGTGTTGGGAATCCTCTCATTAATAAATTTCTGGGTGTTGTTCATTTTGGGTTATGAGTAGAATTAAAAAAACAAAACAAAACAAACAAACAAAAACTATGGCATAGAATTGTTCTATAATTCACTAAAGCATAATGTTAGCAACAACAAAATGTAAATATTAAGCTTCTACAGCAACATCAATTTGGTCACAATGTACATCAGTTTATTTTACAGTACATACTAAACAGCAATATATAGCAAGCAATGTATTCAGTTAATTTTACTATCAAGTTGTATTTTATTATTATGCACAGGTATTATTTTATTTTTCCAAACAAGGGCAGTTTAGTTGGTTTCTCCAGATGTTTGTATCTCATTCTCAAAAATTGTGAAGGTTCTGGAGTTTGAGGTAGATTCAATAAACCTGAATAAGTGTAGGAAGGAAAACAGGAAGAGAAAGACTTGCTCCATTCACTGTAGCAGAGCTGGCATAACAACATTAACTTACACATTTTCTGACTTCCTAGATTTTAACAGGGCAATTGTATGTGTGTGTGAATGTAGGGTTTCATTTTCAGAGCACAAATAAAAATGCAAAACCTTCTGTTTATGTTTTGTCTAATCAAGTTAATTTGGTGCTCTTAAGGTGGTATTTGCTGTATGTTGGACAAGTCACACGTGGATAATTAAGTGTGTTTCAACTGTGCAGTTCAGAAGAGCTCTCTGATCATTTGATCTGTTTTTCAGATACAACCTGAATCTCCAGATTAATAAAGTTTCTATTTACTGGCCTTCAAAGGTTCTTCAAAAAAACACTCTGCATAAAATATATATTTGAGTTACAGCTCTGAGAATGTGTTAGATTTACTCAAAGCATGAGTATAAAGCTATTCATGCTGGATATTCCTACATCACTGTACACACTGGTTTTAAACATGCAGCTTCTGGAATGAGACTGGCGGTTTTCTGGTCCCCTGAGTGGTGACATCCGGCAGTGACAACAAAAGTGTTTGCACTGGTGAAATAGATTTGGATAGCCATACTGCATGTCAATGGGCAGCTGTCAAATGGCAGCAGTTCTTTATATGGATCCTCTCTGTATTCACACTAATGTGAACTTCTCAACCTGTGACACAAACTTTCCAAAAGAGGCCTTATGAAAGAGAACATGAGGTGCAATGGGTATGTATTTGACTTTATGCTGTGAGGAAACATCAGGAAAATTCTGAGCAAGGTGTAACAGGCATGGGTTAAGGAGTTTTAAAAGTGCAGCATTTCCAGAGGGTAGTCCATTATCCTTAAAAATCCTATGCTCAAAAGTATTCACAAGGTTCTGATTTGGGCAAGCTTCACTATAAGGCCAAAGAACACATACAAAATGAGTCGTTCACATTTTGATTTACTTTTGCCTATGAATCTAGTTAAAGAAACAGACTGCAATCTGGCAGCTGAATGCTGATAGATGTACTTCTGCTAAGCTCCATGATCAATGGTAGATGTTGTGCCGCAGCCAGGCTGTGACCTTTTGAAGATCTGCAAGAATTACATGCAGACAAAGATTTGCTTGCTGTATGGTGTAACTGACATGGCACACTGCCCTTCCTTATCTGAAAAGTTGGTCCAGCTGTGGGCAAGGCTACTATCTCCACGTTTGGCCTCCGGAAACAAAGATGACGTGATTTAACTCCTACTTGTGATAATATTTTTTGTCGATACTTATTTTGCATTCAAATCTTCCAATAAAGAATACATTTCATTAAAAACAATTTAAAAAAAAATCACAAATTGAGTTATCAGTGACAACTTAACTACGGTAAGTCTGACCACTCTAATGATGGTATCCAGAGATGCTGAAATTTATTTTTCCCTTGGTATCAAAAATACTTTGTAAGTATTTATCCTCATTTTCAAAATGTGAGAATTAGGCACATGAAGTACAGTTGCCAAAAATCACAAAGCAAATCAAAGGAAATATCAAAATCACATGTTCCTTATCACTGGACCATATACTTTTCGGACCTCAAGCTCCCAGCAATCAGTCCTGAACTAAAGAACGAGGCTGAAATAACCCCTAAATCCTCTTCTTTGAAATGAAGTATGTATCATATAAATATTGTTTAGCTTTCTCTATCCAATAACACTGTTTGGAATTGGTGGTCAGAAGAATATTTGCCAATTTTCATCTGTTTATAAAACAGCTACTACCAGTAGCCCTGGAGAGGAACATGTGTTTGGATTTAAGAGATCAGTTAGAAGATTGTTGTTGTTTACTACTCAGATTGAAACATAGACTTATAACTCTGAGTTTTCTATAGAATATTTTTGCCATGTAAAACTATTTCAATAATATTGGCCTTTGTTTACCTCTGGATTTAATCATTTTTGGCCTGAGCAGAATACCACTCTAGTTCTATAACAAAATACATAACTAAACCATGTATAAATAAAACATGTAACTTAAATCAGAGCAGAAGCCACACAATCTGAACTTTGACAAAATTTGAACTTTGATTTACATCAGTGATTAATTTTGCTTATAAAGTCAGATAGCTCTTTTGGCTACATAAATCCACAAAAATCCAAAAATTGTTACTTTCTTTAAAGCCAGTCTCATAGTTTAAGACATCCAAATGAAGATCAAATATACTTGGAAAGATGGCAGCATATGCAGAATATCAGCGTTCAATCACAGTTTGTTTGCCAAATCATGTCCTTCTCTGGAAGACTGCCATCCCAAACCTGGAGGATGTAAAAAGCAAAGGATTCCTGCTTTTTAAAGAATGGCAAAATGTTGTCAGATCATTAGGAACACCAAAAAATACTGGCAGTTTCTCAATTTACTGAAGCCCTCTGAGAGAGCACAGTGCAGATGAGCAGGCAAATTTTAGTTTAGGATCAGGAAATATATTATACTGGAAAAATCAGTTTACATTCAAGAAAAAGTGTGGAAAGCTGTAGGGTTAATTATGTAATATACATATGGTTCCGATAACCTCAGTTTTCAAATTCAGTATAATTTGCAATAATTAAAAAAATTCCCCAACTCAAGTCAGAACATCAGAGTTGTTAAGATGCAGGTAACTACTACTGTTTGATATATTTTTTTATCTGAACTTTCCTACTACTGGAATTTATGGTTGATTTTTAGTTTTATTTTATTTTTTACTTTTTATTTTTCTGAGAAAATGGACAGGGCAATGAAGGCCAGTGGGCCTTCACAGAAATAAATAAATAAATAAGTAAATAAAAAAAAAATATGTATCTCCATAAGGAGAAAACAACAACAACAACAACAACAACTAAGTTTTTCAAGACTCTAGATTATTTCTTTATATCTACGCATCACACTTATTATGTGATTAAATTTTAGCAGCATAATGTTGACTCCTGTTTTCTTAATTGCATGCAGCTGTGAAATGAAAAGTGAAAATAGTGAATGATTTATATATAACAGAACAAGGTTTTATTCTGCTTTTGTTTGTGCTAGATAAAGTAGTAAGCTTTTATGGTGCCAAGTTTAGTGCTAGCCTTGTTAACTACTTGGAGAAAACAAAACAAACAAACAAAAACAAACAAGCAAACCAAAACAGCTGACATAGCCAAATCTGTTCCTTTGTGAAAGTGCACTAAGACAAAAAATCATTTAATCGTCAGATAATTCTTCAGTTTATATTTCACAATTAGATTTGCAATCAGCTACAGATTTGGTTATGTCACTTGTAACACTAATCCTGGAGTGTACCTCTGAGTGTACCTCTCAGGCTTCCTAACACCCGTGGGCTGAAAGCAACCCGTGGAACAGCTGATTGTCCAACCCCGAGTTACACATATGTAACTGAAACCAGATTTTGTCATGTTACTGTTCTTTTTTTTTTTTTAAAAAAAAAATTGTCTCCAATATACATAACAAGTTTATCTCTATTCTACATACATTAATATTCAAAACACTGAGCTCATTAGTCTAATCAAAAGATGGAAAGACCACACAAATGTACGCATTGTTCAGCATCCCTGACCCCACTCATTCACACACATGCAGTAGCCCTACCATTCATTTATCCATAGAAATGATCACAAAAGCAAACAATGACATGCTCACTCATTCATTTAATTAGTTAGTCACTGTTTCATTCACTTGGTTGACTCAGTCCTTCCTACTTAAATCTTTAGAATTTCATCTCATTTCACAATGAGATGCTGGAGTAGTGCCAATTAAATTCACTTAAGACTCACATAAAATGAGAAAATCAGAATTACACTGTCAGCCTGATTGATACCAAACTTCATGAAAAAAATTCTCAATGTAACCTGAATGTATTTTAAGGTCTTAAGTAGAAATTCAATGCCACACAGGCCTGAGCTAACCATCTCTTTTTCTAATTTCTATTTTGGCTGCTTTGAAAGCAAAAGATGAGATTCTGCCTTTGGTACCATATCTTTAAGTAAGCATTATTGAGAACAAAATGTGACCTGCTGCATGTAAATTATAAACAAGAATTTAATACTTACATGTTTGTCAGCAGTCTATTCTCCATAAAGCATTTCTCAGCATCAGTCTGTGTGGACACTCATTTATTTCAAAATTTTCTTGGCTACAGTCCAGTATATGTACTTGTTCACTTTAAGTTCCTTTAATTTCTCCTAATTGTATGTTTCATATCCAGCATGAAGGATTCAGAGAGAAAAGTGATATATAATATTTCTAAATTGTTACACCAATGGCCTTTTTTATTCTTTGATACAAGTTGGATACAAATTCCAGCTAGTGATTTTTCTACTAAATATCTGACCAGAGTATTCAGCTGACACCTAAAGTATATCTTTGCCAACTCAGCTCATGACCAAGTTCTGCATTCCTGCATGACGGTCTTTGATGTACAGGTATGTTTGTTTTCATATACATATATGAATACAAACCACACACACACACACAAAAAGACTCATTGTACCCTCTGATTTTATAAACAGAGCATTATTTGCCCAGCAACAAGTTTCTGAAAAGCAGCAGTACAGTGACTTTTGGTTTTACCATTTTGTACTTCAGAAATAAATATATGACAAAGAACCATATATTTGACAAAAAGACAGCCAAATAACTACAAATCCTTGCACCTAGTAAGTAAACTCATTGTCAGAAAGTCCAGAAAGTCACAGCAGTGAATGGGTCTGCATAATCTGTTTTTGAAATTTACATTTATCTGAGAATGTTTTTACCCAGAGCTAAGACTGAATACCAAAAACTCAGTGGTGTTGCTTTCTGTTGGAAGGGACTGGCATCAGCATCTCAACTCACCACAGGCTCTTTACGTGCCTGTGTAGAGCATTTTCATCCACGTACAGACAAGGAACAGGAGCAGACAACATAATATCATTCCCAATATCATAGAAGATTTCTGCAACCCAAGCCCAAGGAATGAAATTTGGAATATGCTATCATTTAAAATGCTTCTGAATCACAAAAATCACCATCATAACACTAACATGTTATGGGTTGCCACAAGCATATTCAAATAACATACTTCTACTGTGTACAACTGCACAAACCTTTTTGAAGAACATCTCATTTTTATGACTTGCATCTGACAGTTTATTCAATAGATGGGTAATTATCTTTTTACTTTCAGTGTAAACTATTTACCATATATCTTCCTAAATTGTCTTTTTTGACAACAAATTTACTAATTCTGGAGAGATTTAACAGATCACCAAATCCACTTACAAAGTGCAGATATTCCCAGTCTTGTCCAGTAAATGAGTGCTTTTTTTTTTTTTTTTTTTTTTTAGTTTAATCAAGTTAATGTTGCTAAATGATGTTTTTATTTTCAGCTTTTATGAAATTACTATAGTAATTTCATAATTTATGAAATTACTATAGTAATTTCATAAAAATGTAGTATGTGAGTTTGTGTGTGCATACACATAGTATGCACGATTGTCATACTAAAAAAGCTAGGTAGAGTCAGTACAAACACCTTCTACTACTTCAGATGTCATGATCAGGCAATTCTGGCACAGGACTGCACCTTTACAACAGAAGAGCTGGAAGCTGGCGTATGGTAAATATCAAAGAGAGAATGAGAAGGGGCAAATGAAGCTTAAAATGGAGGTGTATGTGTGGAAAATACACAGATAGATGGGAAGCTGACTACGTTGGGAAGTAATGCTTTCTGAGAGGTGGAAGGATAAACAGAAGGAAAGAGATTTCACAACTGCATTTACTTTTTCAAACAGTCTCACTTATCACTACAAGTACCTTGTGCCTTGCTGTCTGAAGAAGTAACCTCTGCAGCTGAACAAGATTTGATTCTAGTCAGGGAGCTCTGTACATCTGCTGCAATGATTCAGTCACTGCCAGGGAAGAATTTTGACACCTCAAAAGTGGAATACTCAAACAGAGCTCAGGTTTTTAACCTTGGATGTGGCCCAATGGGATAACCATCAACTCTCACTGAATGCCCACCTGAACCATTAAATTTACAGCCCTTTCTGTCTGGGCAAATCCTCCCCTGTGGATGGCACTCCCGACAATATCATACAGCTACACTGCCACATACACGTGGAAATGGAGAAGGGGATCCGGAATTTAAGTTCTCAATCATATGCTTTCATGACAATTTTGTTAAGTTTGGCCATTTAGACCTTAAGATTGTTTTAATATATCAGTAAATACAGGTCAAGGAAAAAAAATAAAGTGAAAGGTGAAGAACAAGCAAAGACCAGAAAATAAACCAAAGTAGATTCTTTAGAGTGAAACCATTGCATTTTTATAGTCAAATTATTTTTTAATTGAAGCCAGGGGAAGTCAATTAATCCTTTTCATGAATTGAAATAGATGATCAGATGCTTTATCTATGCATGTAGAGAAAAAGTTAATAGAAAGTCATCTACGCTGCTTCCCTTGTTGTATAAAAACACTGTAGTTTTCCTTTCAGCAACATTTCTTCTTAGCCAAACAGATACTACCCTGTATTTTATACAGTGCCATAGTTTGAGTTAATTGTGTTACTCTCACTTCCACCTTTATTTGTCTTGCATTCCTTTTCCTCAAATTGGATGTTTTGTAGTATAAATTTTCCGTGAATTCCCTATTCTAGAGCTGAGGTGACCAGCATGCTGAAAGTACTTATACTTTGCATAAACTGTATTACTTACCTGTATTATGATCCATGAGATGAACACTCAGTGAAAGGTCAGGTATCTTTAGTTACTCAGATGGAAAGCTGATGCTCTCAAAGAGCTAAGAACCAGCTGCTTTCATTATCCTTCACACCATCAACTTTGGACAGCCGTAAATGGCACAGAATCTGCATTTTCCTCTAATAGCGCTGCATCAAATCTTTGTCACACTGAGCAATGCACTTACTGCTCTAGCTTTTTTCAGGCACATATTCTACTCAGTTTTCTTGGTACTAGTACTTTGAGACAGTAATTACACTTGCACTTGCTGCTGTACACGTATATTGCACCCTGACTGTACATACCTCACAACCTTCTTTTGGTTATGAGAGTTTCCAGGTCTTGAGAGAAGTGCATCAAGTCAAATGGCAACTACCAGTCTGGTCGCACGACAGGGAATGAGTCTAAAACAGGAGTAATCTCCGCTAGCAGGGATGCTTTGAGCATGGGCCTTCTTTCGGAGGCATGTCTCCAGGTGCATGCCTGTGCCATGTCCTCTTTCCAGCTTCTATGCCCTACGCATTGGGCACATTGGGTGCAGGAGCAGGCAAGGCCACAGCGCTGCACTGCAAGTGTGTGGGAAACAGGGGAGGGCAGAACGGGAGACTCAGGCACAATACATGGGACTTGGCAGGTCTGACAAGCATGGGTTCAGTGGGGGTACGTTGTGCCTTGCGGTGACTAGGCTCCTTGTTCTCTTTATCTAGCCTAATGGCCACTGTGTCCAAAGTTACTTTGGCTGATTATCTGAGTATTAAATTCAATTCTAATGGGGAAACATATGGTAAATGGAAAAGCAGAAGTCAGAAATGATTTGTGAAACAGGACATAAGGTTGCATTTCTTTCAGGGAAATTAGTCCATAAGTACCATCAAGATGTTATGGCAAAACATAGCTGATCTCAAAATGGCTAGTTGCGAAACACGGTCATTAATTGTTACTAAAGAGTAACACACTAAAAGAGAAAATTTATTGATAACATAAAAACAGCCAACTCTTGTGTACGTGCTGACTTGTACAATGTCATTATCATAGCACATAATAGTTTTATGTTGTTACAAATTCATCATTTTAGGCTGCACTTTTAGTTCTGTGCATAATTTTCCATGTTTGTAAACATTTTGTAAAATCTTACCAAATTAACATGGTCAAAAATTCAGGATTTGATCCACAAAAGAAGCTAAGGTAGCCAGTAAAGTACAGCTTAGTGTTAGGAATTGAAGGAATATTGAATGTGAAACATCTTTCAAAGCAGACATGGAATGCATTAAAATATACACTTAAACAAAGAAACAAAACCTCAAAGAAACAAAGACCATACTTCTGAATGGCCTACCATAAGAAATATTATTTACAGGCTTTGCTTGTAGGGCAGTACAGTGGTAGATGCAACAAGGAGAGGGTGTGCATCCTCTTTCTCTCCCCATCAAAGAGCAACTGAGTTCAAAACCAGGCAGACTGAACCTTTTGAACTGTGTGACTAATACGTGAAGTCCACCAGACTGCACCACAGAACAGACCCACCCAAAAGCTATGCGCAGCTTTGCTGAAGCTAGGTCTCGAAGGGCAAGGGAAAGTAACACTGTGATAAACAAATCGTAAGGTTATCAAGAAAAATTATAGATGCAGCCCCCAACACACCTGCTCTGGGTGGCTTATGGTGGAGGCAGCCTGGCTGCTCCTCTCCTTAACTAAGCAGGACAGATAATGGAAAAACAGGCCAACATTTGTGGTTATTTCAGCTTAGGGCAGTTCTCTAATGTCTTGCTGGATTCCCCAGAAATATGGAAGAAATAGCATGTCATTCTGACTGCAGGAATCAGCAGATTATCAGAACAGGTATTTCAATAATAACACATAGAGAATAGTCTACGTTTTATAAATACGACCTTTTAAAATGTCAAAATCTTTAAAAGAAATCACTCAGCTGTTAAGTTTGCCTTTTAATGCTGCATCTCTTTTTCTGTTTTCATATGTCTCTTTATCCAAACGGTGAAAGAGGCACGTAAGTACATCCCAATGCAAGCAATCATAATTAGGAATATCCTGCAATGTTGTTAAACAATTCTTTTTATGTCTAATCGATATTAGCGATCCAGCATTAACAAATCTTTATTCTACTATTACAGTCATGCATAAAACATGAACAAACTTGTTTCATTCATGTATTGGAAACATGGAAAAAGCTCTTCCAGAATGTTATCTATCTATCTATCTATATATATAAAAGGGGGGAAAGGGAAAGGATTTCAACAAATTCCAGAAACAAGGTCCAAAAAAAATCGATACTTTTTTTCTGAGTCTGACTTTATTTTCATTGTCATGTCAAACATTATATTTCTTTGGCATTAGCTACTTTTCTCAGAAGCACAATTACACACTGCCATCAGAATCGACTCCTTTCAGAATAACTCGTCAAAATACCAGATTTCATAATTCTTTCAGAAACCTTTGTAACATTTTAGCCTAGAGATCTGGTATGAATGTCTCTTCATCAGGCAGATCAGTGTTGAAACAGACATACTTTAATCATGAAAATACACAGAAAACAATTCAGGTAGTTTGCTTTGTGAAACCAGAAAGTCTATAAGCAGCTCATTGCAACATTAAACACCCGTGTGAAGCAAACAAACAAACAAACAAACAAACAAACAAAAACCAGCTGTCAAAATTCTCCAGGTTGTTTAGAACAGCCACGGCGAGCGATCAGAAAATCAGTACTTAATGGAGATCCTCACTGAGGAGATTCATCACTTTAAGAGTCTAGAACTGTGCCTCAGAGGAAAGATTGTTTAACTACAATGCAAAACAGAAAGAGTAATTCATTTCAAAATGTATTTTGTTTTCCAGTAAGCATTAGCTTGTGATATAACAGACGAATAATTTTCTGTGCAAGAGAGAAAAAGCTAGCTGTACTGCAGTCTAGTTCACAGCGTTGGTTTTACAATAGATTTGTCCACCTTGTGACTGAGGTACTACTTAAATCAAGGTGCCCTGTGCTTATTTAGTATTTTTACTTTTTGACCAAAACCAGATCTCACAAAAGGCAATTCTAACAATCAGAATAAATAAATTACAAATTCCAAGCTGTGAAGAGACTTGGTAGCCATTTTGGTGGTGGCAGCCATCTTGGGGCAGAATAGATATTTAAATAGCTGAATTTCCAGAAATGACTAATATTTTGCAAGGTTGACAATCGTAATGTAATCTTGAAAACTGTCAGCTACTCCATGAGAATCGGAGGAAGGGTATGGCAATCTATCACACCGTAGCGTGTAAACATAAGAAGAAATAATTTCTGTTGCACATTTTTTACTCTTACAAAAAAAAAAAAAAAAAAAGCTCCTAGTAGAACACCTCTTTAAAGGTCAAAAAAGTAAATCAAGAACATTCCACGTAGGAATGGCAGTTCTTGAGATTTCATTGCAAATTTAATATATGATGAAGTTTGGAAATTTTAAATGCTTACACGTGGAAAGACAGAGGATGTAAAAGCACTCCAAGATACCGCCTCCAGGAGTAAGAGCCCCGAGCCCCGTGTGACTTGTAACCCGAGTGAATGATGTGGGAACGGGGTGTGCTTTTCTAGACGGCAGTTTTGTCACCCAGGACCTCATCGCGGTGCGTGGCGCCCATTTTCGGAGCCTCACCCACGGACGAGGCATGGCCACGGAGCCACTCACAGCAGAGGGGGACGGCGGCACCCGCTATCAAACAACAACGGGAAGAGACGGCGAAAGTGAGAACACGGCTCAGGGTTTATTCCCCCTCAGAAACCGCGCTCGACACCGGGCGCGCAGGAAGGAGTTACGGTTGCAAGGGGAGGTGAAAGATCGCGGGGCGAACTTGTCCCTGAAATTTTATTTTCTTCAGTGAAGACGCAGGAAGGTTGGGGCGGGCAAAGAGTGGAAAGACGTGCCCGCTCCCGAGGAGGGGCAAGGGAGGGCTGTGAGGAACCGCGCCGGGTGCCGGCCGGCGGGCGAAGGGCGGCTGAGGGCTGTGCCCCCCACCGCCCCCCCCCCCGGTCCCGCGCGCAGCGGCCGTTAGGGCCGTTACCGCTCCCACTTTCGAACTGATTCAAACCGGGGCGCGGCCCCGCCCCGGGCCGCCAATCCCCTCGCGCCCCCCGCCCCGCGCGGCCCCGCCCCCCTCCCACCGGGGGGGGGGCAGCGCGAGAACAAAGAGCTCCCCCTCCCCGCCCTGCCCCCCCCGCACGTGGGGCGCGAGACCTCGCCCCCCGGCCCGCCCCGCGCCGCGCCTGATTGGCGCGAAGGGGCCCCCCGTCCGCGCCCGTCCAATCGAGGCCGCGCGCGGCGCTCGCCAATGAGCGCGACGCCGATTGGGCCGCCGCGTTTGGCGCTCGGTGCGGGAGGGTGAAGCCGGCGGCCGGCGGCGGCGGGGCGGCAGAGCGGGCGGGAGGGCGGCGCGGGCGGAGCGGGGCCGGGCTGCCGGCGGCGGCAGCGGCGAGAGGCCGGGGCGGGGGTGAGTAAGCCAGCGAGCCGCACGGGCAGGCGGAGCGGCTATTTATAACTGGGGAGGGGGGGAGCTAGAAAAGGGGAGGGGGCGAGGCCCCTCGGCGAGCCGCCCCTCGGCCCCGGCGCCTAGCGGCGGGGGGACGCGGGCGCGGCGGCGGCGGCCAGAGGAGGCGTGCGCGGGGCGCCCTTTGTGTGCGCTGGCCCCGGCCCAGTGCCGCCGTTCCCGCGGGGCCCTGCTCCAGGTACTGCTGGGGGTCCCCCCCCCACCCCCTTCCATCACCCCTCCGAGATCCCCCCCGTGGTGTCCGCCGGGCCCCGGCAGCCCGCACGGCCCGCCCGGGGCTGGCACGGGTCCGCCCGGCCGCGTGTGCCGCGCCGTGCCGGAAACCGGGGCAGCGGGCAGGGGGCTCCGCGCGCTATTGTCCTGCTGCCGGGCGCCTCCTCCCGCCGGGATCCTTCCCCTGGCCTCGGGGGGCTCGGGGCAGGGGGCTCGGGGCGCCTGCGGGGCGGTCACCCCGGCGGGCTTCCCGGTCCCTGGGGACTCGGGTCTGCCAGGGCGCTGCGTCCGGGTTCATAGCTGGGGTGCCGGGGGTCAGCTCTAACGCGGCCAAGCGCGGGCGCACAGAGCAGCCTCTGAAGGCAGGAGGTGTGAAGGAGGGTGCTGGACAGGGCTGTCCTGGAGCAGCACGTGTGTGGTCCGAGAACGATGAAGAAATCGGTGTGTTGTAGCATTGTGTGTGTGGTTTCGGTGTCACCAGGTATTCGCGGTGATTCAGAAATTACCAGTAGCAGGATGAACGTAATGCAGCAGTAGTGGAATAATGGGCTTGTGCCTCGCTGAAGTCACCTACACAAAGTTACAAGCACTGTCTGTATTTTACTGGAACTGGAGAAAAGTTTTTTTTTTTTTTTTCTTATTTTCAACTGTGGACCTGAAAGTTCAGATGCTTTGTCTCCAAGAAAAAGCATGTAACAATTTGAACAAGGCTGTTAAATTGTTGCAGGATAGATTTGTCTTTGTGTAAGTCTGGCAACTGTAGATCCAGCTGTTACGAATTTGGTTCTTACTAACGTGTTTCAGTGAAGGTTTTACCTGTAGTTCTAGTACAAGCTTCACTTCCCTACTATGATTTCCTCACAGGAAAGGTTCTCTCTTTCTCACGAGTTGGCACATTCAGATTCTTTATGCGACTTATAAAAATTTATAAATCTTTATAAAAAAAAGTCATTCTTTGTTTGTCCCCAGCGTCTATATCAAATTGAGAATCCGGGGAATGTTTATTTGTGTTAACAATAAAGCATCTTCAGAAGGGTGAGTATTATTTGTCCACAGCGTACAATAGCTACTCTTGCTTTAGATTAGGTTATTAAAATATGAATGTTAAAGATGCACAGTATCTTTCAGAAAGCATGCTTCCAGTACTTCCGGAGATGGACTGAAAAGTCTTATGTGAGGATGTTTTAACTTGGAGAGGTAGTGGTTTATCACTTACTTGCTTTGTTTATTACATCGAAATGTTACACTTCTTGTTACAAAGTATTCCTTAAGGAAAAAAGAAAGAGGGAAAGGTACACTATTTTTCCCTCCTCTGTTGACAGCAGGGACTGAAGTGTAATTAAAGGCTAAAGAACATATGGAGAAATCTGTGACTGTAAAATGTTCTATGAGGTGTCAATAGTTATTTTCTTCTGCATCATTGTAAGAATTCAAGATTGTAATTTAGGACAAGAAACTGGGGAGAAGAAAACTAGGATATCTTAAATATGTAATATTATCCTGAAAAGTGGCAAACACTAAAAATCCCTATAATCAAAAGAACGTAAAATGTCTTTGCTCAGTTTAAAATGAGCTAAAACAGTAGTGTCTCAACTTAGGCTGGAGACTCAAAATTCAACCTTTTTTATTTTCTTTGCTATATTTTTTCCTCTCTAGCAGCTAGAATTGCCAAGAAGCTGAAATATGGTAAGTGATTTCATTGAAGATATGCCTTTAAATGGATTTATGTTTGTTCTGTAACATTGCAGCATTCATAGGTGAAATGTAAATATATTCCTGCGCTTCTGCTTATCTGCAAAGAAACTTTGGCTTTGTGAGCAGGGAATTCTTGTAGTACATTAGTGAATGCAGTGACTGTATAAACGGAGAGTGCAAACTAACTGCTACTTTCTGTAATCCCTGAATAGCTGGTGCGCTCTAAAAATCCTCTTGAAACTAGTAAAGAAAAAAAAAATAAAACTCTCCTTGTCACCATTCACAAAAAGATTCTGCCTCTTTAGCTGTATATGTTATGTATACATTCTAATATATTCACAGCTGCAATGTCAAAGTTAAACATTTTTAAATGGCAGCACTACCGTCATGGGGGAAAAATATTTTTAAAAATGGCTGCAATACTGACAAGAGGTATATTTAACAAATGTTTGCTTTATGTTGTTCTTGAGCAAAAGTAAGATGGAAAAGTTTAGTGTTGTCCTATGAATGTTCTGTAGTTCTGTGGTTTGCTGCAATGAATGCATTGTAGCTGACTTGGAGAAATAACTGCAGTTTTAGGGGGAATAACTTTTTCACCAGCAGAGATCCTGAAAATCTAAGGAACAGTACGTGGCCTTTGCTAAGCAAGGAAGTTTTCAGAAGTTTACTGAATCAAGTAGGTCATCTGTACAGAATTATGTACCCAAGGAAAATTCATTTTACCAGATTAAAAAAAATGTTGAAGAAATGGACTGTGTACTGTGAATATAATTCTTAATGGTTTCATGAATTGTTTGAATAGCACTTACCTTAGGAAACAAGACCACTGTTAACAGAAGCTCTAGGACAATAATAGGAAGATTATTTTTAACTGTAATGTTCTTTAACGGTAATGTTGCTACCAGCCTTCTAGTTTACTGATATTACGGAGGTGGAGACTGGTGCTGAGCTCATTGAAATGATGGTTGACAGCATCTATGCTGTCTGTATCTCTAGATGTATTTTATACATGTATCTGTGCATTTAATATCCATGACTTGCCATTCTAGAATATTTGTGCTAAATCAGTCTTTAAATGGCTGAATTATTCTAGTGGTGTCATACCTCAGGTGATGACTGCAGTTAAGCTTTGTGCTTGGGAATAGGAAAGGTGAGATGAAGAAACAAACCCTTGTGTAAAACGGGTGCAAAACGGGAGAGACGTTTTACAGGGGAAAAACAAGGATGTCAGTTCCAATTTAGCAGACTGCTTGGATTTGGTTTTTAGCTCTAAGTATATCAAGATTTTTGTCGAGTTAAAGATTAAAAGGAAAAGAATGTAAAGAACTATTAAATAGGTATTCTGTCTGTTCCCACAGAGATCAGTTAAAGACTCTGGGATGAAGCTGTGTATTGCTTGCTATCTATGCATGAGGTGAAGCTCAAGAGTGGAATTTGTTGAAGGAGGAAGTAGGTTCTGTTGAGGTTCAAGCAAGCAGCACTGAAGTTTTCTAAAAACACAGCAGTAGCAATGCAATTTTCTGTAACTGGTAATTGCAGGTAGTTTGTTGCAGGCTTGTTCTAGCTGTGCACCTAGATTCCTGTAAAGACTATGGGCTTGAGGTCTGGGTCCTCAAATGACAGTGAGAAAACTACCTCCAATACTGGAGTAAGTATTTTAAATTAAAAAGGTAAATTTGGGTAGAGGCAACTCTAAGGAAGAGGAGTGAAAAGTAAGATTTTCATTTGCATATAGCATTGAGAATTTCACCATAATTTTAAAAAATAGTGAAAAAGAAAAATTCTTAAATATTACTAATTATTTAACCACAGACTTGTAAATTGGTTGCCATTTAAAGAAAAAAAAAAACAGAAGAGGATGTCTTTTAGATGTCACTACTGTGTCCAGAAAAAGTATAAAAAAAAAATAGATTATTGTGGATTCCTTATTTTAGGAATCTTTTGGTTACCTGGCTGAAGTGTGAATTTAGAGTATTTTGGTGACCGTACCTCTTCAGTTGGTGAAGAGCACTATTGTCATGGAAAGATTCATAATGCATACAGTGCTTCTTTTGTAATGGTAAAATCAGGAGTACTTTTAAGGTGAGAAGACCATCTGGAAATGTAGTTAGATACCAGGCATGTTCTAACTGCTGCAGACAAACAATAACGATGTAGTGATGTGAGTGGATCAGTTCAATATTGGCAATTGCTTGAAAATGTGACGTAGTACTTCAAAAGCTTGTCTTTCAGGTACCTCACTTGTTAATATAATCTTAGATAAAGCTGTCAGTGCTGCCATCATTCTCTATTCAGATAAAGACTTCTTTGATATGACATTTCAGGAGTACTTAGAAATTTTCTATTTTATCACCTTTTATATATGTGTATGGTGCTGACTTAAATGATGTATGTGTAGCTATGCAAGCAAAGTGGTGCACATTGCAGTCTACACTCTGGGCTTTCTAATATGTGAACTAAAAGAAATATTTGCAGGAGAGTGTGGTTTCCTTTTATGTCTTAATTTTATTATTATTTTTAATCTAGACCCAGGCTGTTTCCTTTGTCAATTTCTATTGCATTGGGTTCCTTCTTTCATTCTGCCTTTTTCGTGGTTGATTCTGTTTCTTTGCTGTGTATTCTCTCTTCATGGCCAGTGTGTTCAGTTTAAGTCTCAAAGCCATTAGACATAACGTAAAGAAATAAAGTATTTGAAAAGAAGGAAACTCAAATCTTACTAGTAACTGTGTGTATTTTAATTGTGAGCTGCTTTCCTTTCCATGTTTCTTAGGGTGAGTGGATCTGGTAAATTGTGTATTTCTGCTGCGTGGGTGTCTGATCTTACTTTTAACTAATAAGATGAAATTTTAGAGATGGAACTTAGTTTGCTTTTTCTGTGAGAAATCAGGTTTGTTTTCAGAAAGACCTGATATACCTGCAAAAACTATGCCACGGCAAATGGATTAAAGTCATTAAGTTATCCTCTCTCTGATTTTATGATACAACTTGTAACTAGGAAGAACGTAAAGTCTGTCCATTGCAATAACTTCTTTCAGCTATCTGCCTGCCAATTTATGCCATGTTTTTAGTATTTTTAACTACTGTGTTTAGTGCAAAGTTGAATCCTTTCTTTAACTATTGGAAGAGAAGATTGACATATGTTGTTTTAGTGTTAAAATAGTTTGACCATTACTGGTGTTCAGTATATCATTGCTTTGAAACTGGGGGACATAACTGGTCCAAGAGCTTTGGAACTATTCATAATTCTCATCTGTAGCATAAGGGAGCTGAGTTTTCACTGGAGTGTGTTTTTTTTCTAAGTTAAACTGTTTCTCATTGATTCTCTCTATTTAAATAAAAATTCTAGAATAGTAGGATCTTTTTTTTTCTTTTTACCCTTTTATAAGCAATATTTAATCTGCTGATGGATTAATCACTGTATGCTTTATAGAATAGGGATGCTTTATAGAATAGGCATTAGACCCAGTTGTTTTGTGGGCTTTAAGGATGAGATTTGGCTAAGTAACTCTTCTGCTTGCTTTCATTGTTTGAAGTTTATTTTGGAATTTCTCAGACAACTTACAAATGTTCTAAATACACATTCAGCTCCAAAATTTGACACACTTATCTGCAATAAATTCTGCATACATGGATGTGTAACGTTTCTGAAAGTTTAAGCTATTTGCCTATGCAGAGGAAGAAGTATGTTATAGCTATTGAACTGCTTAATTGTTGTGTGGCAGGATTTTTTCAGTTTGGAGTGTGGTTTGTCTTTGTGTGTGTGAATTGAACTATGAACTTCTAGATATTTTAATGTTTTTAGAGTAAAAACAAAAAAGGTGTGTCTGCAAAATAGTTAGGGTGGAATAGTCTCTGAACTCCAAATTCACACCCCAAATTATTTTGCCTGTGTAGACATGCCTTAGGTGCTTGCAGCAAGTGCTCTTTTCTCTGTCAGATTTATCCAGGGTATCAAAAAGGTTTGAATTTTGAGAGGTGGAGGTATTAGGCAGCAGAGGTTATTTGGAATGTACATGGGAGTCATCTAACTCCTCTGGGCATCTGAATGAGTGTGAGGGGAGAGATTTGGAGGTATGCATTTGAACAACTAGAATTTCAAGTTTTATGTCTAAAACTATACTGTCTTCTGACAAACAGCCAGGCTTCATCTTATGTCAGAGGTGTGGAATGGTTTTAATGGTGACTTACAAAGAACAATATAAAAATCAGGCTTGAAACTCATTACTGTTCTTTTATTTGGAGTTTTATTCTTTTGAGGGGGAGGGGAGGATCCAAATAGTCTCACTTGTGCCTGGAAATGTAGTTAAAGACATAAGAGTAGATAAAAATTAAAAAAGTTTTATTTGCTGATACATGGTGTTGCTGATGTTGCCTAAATTGAAGTGAGATTTCAGTTCCAATTTTGATTTGATCTTTCATTTAAAAAAAAAAAAAATCCCCAGTGGTTATAATTTCCCTGTTTCTACTCACCTTCCCCCACATCCCCAAGTACCTAAGCTTGTCATTTTTATTTCTCAAACAGCATTTTCCTGAAAGTATCATATGTTTAATTGTTCTGGGAGAAATATCACTGAAATGATTGCTTCTTACATGGTTGGTATTCAGTAAATACATTGTCTTTTTTTTTTTAATTTTATTTTTTTAATCCTGAAACTGTTGGGATGCAGAGGAAGGAATTAATTTTTGAAGGGAAGCTTTGAAAGCTACAGGTTAGCATGAGCAAACTGCTTCAGAACTCTCGTAAAAACTTATATTTATATATATTTAATGGCTGTCTAAAAATAAATCATACTTTTTTTGTCCTACTCATATTTAAGGAAGTATATTAGGAACCTATTGAAATTTTATACTAAGATTTAGTTTTTTTCTTTAATAAAGAGAGTGAAACTCTCCATTGTCTTTACTAGTAAATGTCCCAATGAAGGACTTCTGTCAAGTGAGATGGTTTAAACGTAAATCCAAAGGCAGTGCGCTACTGAAAATCAAGTCCTCAAACCGATGCCTTCTGTCCTTATGGTTGGTGGAAAATCTGCAATAAACTGCATTTCTGGTACAGTTCTGTTGTTGGATTTTACTCGAGTGCTTCATGTTTGATCAACCTTTAGTTGGTACAAAAAGTTTTAAAAAATGACTGGGGAATTTTGTCAAAACCATGTGCATTCTTCCCTGTTTCGTTTGCCGTTTCTTAAACATGTTTGAAGTAGATTGATTACAATTACTTTAGATACCAAAAAATCATTTGGGATAAATTTTATGAAGTACTTACAGAATGTTTGGGTTATTTATAAACTTCGAGTTTAACATGCTGGTGGATAAGGATAAAGGGATAAGGATAAAGAGATGTTAAATAACCAGTTGTTACTTTCCTTAGATAGCTTTCTAACACAAAAAATAAAATATTCTAATGTAAAAATAGTAAAAAGATGAATTAAGATTCCTCCGTTTTTTCAGGAAGGAAAAGGGAGTGGAGGAGTGTTTCCTCTTTCATATTCAAGATCTGTTTGACTCCTCGTTCTTCTTTCCCTGTCCTATGCCTTGGTAAAGGTGGCAGTGTTTTTCTTTTTTTCTTGGTTGGGGTTTTCTAATATGTGCCAGTCAATTTATAATAGTGGTAGAAACTCCTGAAAAGAATATTTAAAAAACATAGTGTTAAACTGTGTGAATGAACAAAAAATAGACAAAAGCAAGAGAGAATTAATTATTAGGAGAAAGCAAGAAATAAAATACTGTGGGAAGCAAATTCATACATTAAAAAAAATCAGATGGGGGGGAAATGCTTAAAGAAAATGTCAGTTCTTAGAGCACTAGAACTGACTTGTTTCCTTCCTGTCTTGATTTACTCTGATGTAAGCATCTCAGAAAAGAGCGGTATGAGTTTTAGTATGAGTTGAGCACATTCAGAAATTGATCTTCAGTCTTAGGCATTTAGCACTCTCAGGAGGAGTTGGAAATTGAATGTGTAAGGCCAGAGTTTCACAGTGTGGCTAGGTGGGGACAGTAGCAGTAGATGCTCACTTTTCTTCAGTCAAGAGACATAAGGTGTTTTCAGCCAAAGGACTTTCTCACGTCTGTCAGTGACTGGCTACAAAAATACTCATGCTGTCAGGAGGGAAGTGATAGCACAGATGCACAAACAAGTGGCAGGTAAAAGTCTTTTTGAAGCAATGCCAGCAGAAAGTAGCGGTGACACTTGAAAGTCCAAGCCGTCTGTACAGGTTTTGTCTGGTATAATCTTTGGTCAGTGATGAGAAACTTTTTTTTTTTTTTAAAAGATTCACTTAAATGTTAAAGATGAGAAATGATGATTGATTAAAGGAGGCAGATGTGCCCAAAGCAAGCAGAAGTCATGAGTTAGGCATGGGGGTGAAAACAGGGTTTTCCAACCGGCTGATAACTGGACAGAAGATTAGAATTCCTAACATCTAAAATAAAAGCATATCCTAGCACGGTCTAGGGATGCAATGCAGGACTAGCTACTGTGAAATAGCATATATAATTGTTATGTGGCTGGAACAGAGAACAGGCATGTCAGTGAGTCTTTGAACTGTGGTTAACTACAGTGGCATCTAAGTGAATCTGCTGGTAGGTTTGTAAAGTTGGTGTCTGCATGTTTTTCATTATTTGTTTTTTTTTTTTTTTTTTCCTGTTTTTCATAAAATGAGAATTCATACTGCAACATTTCATAATGCCAGGGCACTTGTGGACCTTTATGAGTATGTTGCAGAAAGCATAACTTAGTTATCTCTAAGTAATGTCACATATGATTTATGTTTGCCATTTGTATCAGAAGTTACGGTAAAGGATGTATGCAGAATGAGGTCGTCAGCCTTATTCTCATAGGAAGGCTGTAATCAGCCATTTAAAGGAAACTGATTACAATGATCAGCTCAGTTACAAGGTTTTGCTTATGTTATAGTGAATTAGTAACTACTCCCAACTAGTTTTAGTTTGGGGAGTTACGCTGCAAATAAACAAGTATGCATTACAGCTAATTACTTTATTCGGCATATACTCATGCAATTGCTAGACTAGGACACTAAAAGGTAACGGTATGAACAAGTGAGTGAACAGCGGGCTGGCAATTTTGACAGAAGTATGTAGCTTAATTGGATTAAATACATCATGAAACTGTATTTGTAGTTCAGTCATAGCCATTCATATTGCTGTAAGAAAAAATGACGTCTATAGTAATTTTGTGTGTGATGGCTATGTGAATCAAGATAGCATGTGATAGTCAAAATAGTGAATATGCTGCAAAGTAGTGTTTTTTTAAACCTCTTTTGAAAGAGTGAGATGTAAAGAATTATTCCTAATAAAGGAATGTGAAAGGGTGAGGGACTGGTTTAACAAGGAAGAGTAAGTAACTTTAAAACTTGAAATGAAATGTAAAAATGATCTTTTTTTGAATAAGAAAAATGGCTCTTGTGTGTTCTCAGAATTACTCAATGTTTTTAAAACTATAAGGATTGACAAACGCAGCAAAAAGAAGCTGGTGACTTTAGCATTAGACTGAATGCAATAGGACTGGAAAGATCCTGGAAGTGAAAGTAGAAAAATCAGTTGCTCACAAGGTGAAAATACGCTCCTGGATGAGTAATACCTTAAAGGTAGCTGTAAAAGGGTGAAATTTTTTTTAAGTAGCAAAGAAAGATATTTTTTAACTTTGAGCTGAAATTCTTGGTTAAAGAATATAGAAAAAATTATGAATAATCTTGAATATCCTGAAGTACCAATTGGGAGCTATTAACTTAAGAGGCTGCTGGGATAGTAACAAGGCCTAGAGAGCTTCGTGCTTGGGAAGAAATAATTGAGAAGGCATAACTTTTCATTTGCAGGGAAGCAGGTCACAGCAGTTGCTTACTGTGCACGTGTACTCCTTGCTTATTGATAGCTTCTAGAATACATTTAGGTTTTATTTAAAAAAAAAGAAAAAGAAAAAAAATAGTATTTAACATTCCAGGGTAAAGATCGGGCTCCTGATCTTAACCACACCAAGAACAAAGTAAAGCTTTATTCACTTAAATTATAGTAAATAAAAGGTTGGCAAAGAATGACACTTCAAAGGCACAGAAGTTGAGCTATAAGAAGAACTCTATTAGAATATGAAGAAGGCTCACTTGAAAAAACAGCCCTTTACAAGTCTTTCTCAGCTAATTTTCCCATTTTTTTTCTTTCATTTTCCTTCATTTCTCTGGTCCTGCTCCCTTTGAAAAAAAAAAAACAAAAACAACAAATAACACCTTTATTTGGAGTTGAGTGAGAGCCTGTTGCCCTGATACGTTAATTCAGACAGTGAATGATGGTTTCTTGAAGCAGAACTTGCAAAGTTACTACTTTGACTCTGTTCTGGTTTTAGAAAAAGTGATCTTCTTGCTTTGTCTGGCTTTGAAAGAACACTGCATCTTAACTTCTTCATTTTAAAAACGTTGGTAAGTTTATGGAGAGTATGAAACATTGTGGTTAGAATACATTTCATAATTAGTGAAGAGCTTTCTCTACCTTTTATGTTTTATATGAGGAGGAGCTGAAGTTTCCAGTTGCTCTGTTAAGCAGAGACGGACTCTCCAAATGAACAAATGCAATCTTGTAGTGGGAAGGAATATGTGAACTAACGAGTTGATGAAGTTGTTGAAGGAGACTCTAGCACAAAGGGTGTTTACACTGATGAGAACAACCAGTGATTACATACCAAACTAAAGATTGCAATCTGATTAAGCTCCTAAACACTTAAATTCAGAAATTACTCTTCCCTTAATATTGTTGTTTTCCAAATTGTACATGTAGCTAACTAAAATATCAAGAATTTTAGAGTGTAGTGGTGAATATTTTCATCTTCTGAAATATTAAACTGCAATTTAAACAGCAAGCAAGCTTGGTAGCATCAGCTTTAAAAACAGTGTGGCCTTTGGTTTTGAGATGGCAGGCCCACCTCAGAATTTTACTGGCTCATAGAATAGTTTAGGTTGGCTAGGAAATCTGGAGGTTATCTGATCCAGTCTCCTGTTCAGAGAAGGCCAACACTGAAATTGCATCAGGCTATTCGGTGTCTTTTCCAGACCACTTTTAAAATGTTTTTGCAAATGGAGATTCCAGAACCTCTCTGCTTAATGTGTTCCTGTGCTGGATTGCACTAGCTGTGAAGCATTTTCTCCTGTTGTTAAAGTGAAATCCCTCTCTGAGACTTGCTTGTTGCCTTTTTGTACTTTTGTTTAGCACAGATTAGCCTGTCTCCATAGAAGGGCTAGAACAGTACTCAAGTTCTGTGGTCATCTGGGTTTAGTGCTGATTTGTATGAGACAGCACACTATTACTGGAATTTTTATGTATTTGTTTAAATTATTGAAATGACTTCCAACTTTGATAAGGCCACAAAACAGGTAAAAGTGTAACATATTTAAAAGAGGCTGTTTAGGAGTTTGGATCCCTCCATGTAGTTTTCTTCTACTTTTTTTTAAGAATAGACAAAACCATATCTTGAAGCCTTAGACTTGTACTAATAATAGGAAATGGAAAATAACTTTTGTTAACTGTTGATTTGAATATAAAGAGTTGTTGTGAATGGCTGTCATGGGATGTATGAGGCAAAACTGAACTGTAAAGCTTGCGCTGACTTCTTATTTGTTAGACATCTTCTATACCTGTCCTCCACTGGCAAGTTACAGACTATTTTGCCCACTCACTGCATTGTTTTCAGGGCAATCTTTAGCTAATAGAGCAAGAGCAGGAAGCACAGTTCTTAAACTACTCACACAGAAGAACTTTGCCATGTTAACTGCTTTGATTGTGTGTAGACTTGTAAAGAAAAAAGATTAGTGTGAGTAGTATGTTACACGTGGTATGGAAGATTATTGTTCCCGTCTAAGGCAAGCTGGGAAAATGCTCAAGCAGTTTGCTGGTATCAACAGAAAGAGGCTTTGCTTCATACCTGTGACCCTGTCTTCATGGCTCTTCCCTGACAGTTTGTGTGTTAGCCTTGCCAACATGAGTAATTTTGACTTTTTGGTCCAGTTCAAGACCAGTCAGCCTCTTCTGAGGGGAGAAAAGGTCTGATTTAGCAGAACTAATCATCACAATCAAACTTTGCGTATTTGCCCTGTCAATTCTATCAGAGATGCAGAGGTAATGTAGGCAGATCATGAAGAGAAGAAATGTATGCCATTTTCAGATTTCATTGCCCTTTCCAGTTCTAGCCAAGAAGTACATTAGGATACTGTCACCACCTTCCAAAAGCAAATTGATATGTGAATGTGCTTTTAAGTCTTGGTTAAGTTGGAATGTTCTTCCTTAAAATTAAATTGTATTAGGCAACTGTTAATACATTAGTAAATAATGATTTTGCACGCTGGGGAGGAGGGAGTGCACTGGCCTTGAATGTGACAACTTATAAGCTGTTATCTCAAAGAAACAATACTGTAGGGACAGACTGCTAATTTTGAAAGGATTTCACTACTTAAAATGTATTCTAGTGTTGCAAATGCTAATTGCAAGTAACAGACAGTACTATAATAAATAGGAGCTTAATTGTGATGAGACTGCTCATAAGAAAATAAGAAAAATGTCTACTTATAGCAGCAGACTTGCTTTTGGTGCTGCCATATTACTTGGAAAGTCTGTCTATGGCTGTTACCCATCTGTCTGGGAGTTAGGGCTGGTACTAACATGCCTTGGTGCCCATGCTGCTACTGGAACACAGGCTTTCAATTCTACTTGTAAACCAGGGGTGTTCCGTGAACTTCAAAGTGGAGGGAAAGGAGTCATTCTGAGATTGGGATGCTTACTTTCACATGCAGACATTCCTCTTTAATTCAGGGTTAAGGCATTGGTATATCTGAAGAAGTTGATGGTTCTTCTCCATACGTTGTTAAAATTACTTTTGTATTTGATAGCTTCTCTAAGAGTTTCCATCTCTTGAGTAATCAAGAATGTTCTTGCAGAACACAGAATTTTACTAGAATTGGTCAAGAGTGGTATATTAGCCTACATCAGCCATAGCCACTGATGTCTGTCAGAGTGAGGAAGGACAGATGAGCTGTTTAGAGTTACCTACATAGCCTAGATTCATAAATATATTTTTTTGATATTGTCTGAGTGCAACAGAGGTTAAGCCTTTGTAGGCCATGACAAACCTCTTGGCTTTTATGTGGCCAAAGAGTGGCAGGTCTGGCATGGGTGTCTTACTAAATGCTTCTGGTTGGCAAGGATAACATTTAGGTGCTGGTAAAACTGTGGCAGTGATACAGTGTGGCTTGACAAACACTTCTGTTGAAGGCAGGGCTGGCGTAAGCTCCTAGCCTCTCCAATTTCAGTTCTTTGCCTCTTGTTTCTACCCCCTTCCCTTGTGTTGATTCAAGTATTCCTGTGGCTGCTGAACAAACCTGCCTGTGGAATTGGTTTTGTTGAAAATTTGTATTTGAAAACCCAAGTATGTTTATTTTCTGGGCTGTTCAGCCAGATTTTTTTTTTCCTGACCTAGTTTGATTAACAGAATCATAAGCACTTAGGTCTTACAATAGAGAAGGCTGACTAGAGGTAGAGATGAGGCGTGTGGAGCCACTGATACAAAGGATAAATGGCGTCTTTTCTAGGTGAAACTCACACTAAATAATGTCTGAGGAAGATCGTTTAACTTGATAATATTTAATGAAAGTCTTATGCCTACATTTAAATATTCTTAATGATAAAGATCTTCAGCATATGGAATAACATGAAGTATGCTTTAAAGCATAGATAGGAATTAAGTATTTCTTGGTTAAACAAGTTGAATTGCACTATAAACTTAAAACACCATGTTTCTATAATATATGACAGTAAAAAAACACTACAGTTTATTCTCATCTATCACTGAAAAATTTTGTAGAGTGAATGTGCTGTAGTGGAATATTATTAATAAACTATGCTAATCTTTCCAATGTTGTATTTGACCCAGAGATTTTAGTTAGTCAATGTGGTTTGGTGTCTGAAATGCAGAAGCTGACAGTGGAGAGCTGACAGCCTTGAGACTATGCTTCTTCCCATGGAAATGAGGACATGCTATTTTACACAGATAAGTTTGAAAGACAACTATTTTTGTATTTCTTTAGAAAATTCAGAAAGCAAAGGAGCAAGCAGCTATAAATCGTCTAGGCATAGACAGTGTGCTACGAGCACACCTGTGCTTGTAGCACAGGTAAAAAAGCCATTCAGATGCAGGGGTGTCTTTTCCCCTCACCCTTTAACTTGCATAACTTAATAGGGAAGAAGTTAGCAGCTCTGAAATCACAGAAGTAAACAATTTTTCTTAGTTTGCCTGAGAGTAATACTACTTCTTGACCAGAGTTTTTTTGTGAATATCTACACAGTTAATAGAAGTTTGGAGTAAATGAAGGATACAGATTCTGGCCTGGCAGATTACAGCAATTATTTATAATTATATTTGACATCATTTTTTGAAGTCTGGCAATATGTATATGTTGGTTTATTTTTAGGTGCTTGATAATTGTAATAAGAGTGTGCTGGAAACTGCTTACTCTGAAGGCCTTTAGAATAGGTTCGTAAATAGTATTGGCTTGTTTTGCATTTAGACTGCATGAAGTAAAATACTAAAAATACATTTCCAAGAGTTTCTAAGTAATAAAGTTTGGTTTAACGTAGCTGATATATACTTGGCTGTAGCTGAGCAATCATTTAGTAGTATAACAACATAATATATAAATACTGCTTTGTGCTGTGTAAAATCCAATAATATGAAGATCATTTGAGTTTTTTATTAGATGGGTTTGGAAAGTTAAAAGTGCTGTGAAGTTAGACCTTAAGGTATACACTGAATGCATTGCTGTTGGTAATTGATATTTGTCTTGTTTCTTTTCTAGTGAAGCTGTGGCTGTGGTTTTTTGTTTGTATGTTTAAGCTTATGGAGAAGACTTTAATCCTTTTTCCTTCCTGTTGCTAAAATTCTGCTTTCTGAGTTGAACATGAATTGTCCTAAGTCATGCTTCCTGAACAATTTTTTTTTTTCTAATTTGAAGAAAATAACATGAAAGGTGTGGTTTTCGTAATTGAACCCAAGTTTTGTAGATGCGTGAAGAAGTTCAATAATGACTTCAGATAGGGTTTAATATATGGTAATTTTGTCATTAGTAAAACTGAATATGCATAGTCTGAGGGACATGTGTGCTGTCTGGATCTGATAACAGCTTACAGCTAAAGAGCATGTCTGCTACTCCAGAGCAAACTGATGTATAAAACCAGGGCCTCTTTATGGTATAATGGCACGCACTATTTCCTCCCCAGTGTTGGCCAAAGTTCCTCACGATGCCCTCCTGATTTGTAGCTGTGCACAAGTTGTGTAGGGCTCCGGGTGGGGTCTCATGAGAGCAGAGTAGAGGGGAAGAATCACATCCCTCAACTTGGATGAGTATCTTTGTGATGTAGTATTGAATCTAAATTCATAAGTTTATGCCATTTGAAGTTGATAGTTCATGAAGCTAGCTGAGATGCGTGCTTTGTGCTTATTAGTGCATCAGTCCAAAGAACGTAATGACAGTATGTCACTGTGTTCATATTGTCAGTGAGGTGGGGGAGGTCTGGATGTGGGATGTAGTTTGCTGAGCAGGTCTGTGGAGTTCAGTAAGTTCCCCTACTTCTTGAGGTTCTGAGAAGCAAATGTGAAAGGTCTCACATTTGGCTTTGTGAGGTTCTGGAAGTAGTATTTCCTCCCACCATCCTCAAACTGAATTATTTTATTCCTTCATTACTCTAGGAACAAAAACATTATGACTTGATTGTTCATCGGTTTGCATCAAGTTGCATAGGTACTTTGTCTGTTGGGTTTTGTATTCTCTTCCCCTCACCCTCAGCATTGAAATTGTTGGTTGAGTGCTCCTAAGTGCATTGTTGTTTCAGAGTACACATACAACTGAAGTAATATGAATAACATTTTGAGCATATATAAAATTCAAAAAAAAGGACTTGAAAGTTGTGCTGTGCACAGTATGTTTAAATTCTTAAATATCTCCAAAAAGAATTTCTGAGTTGTCAGAAGATAATGTAATATTGTTACAGCTTAAAATATTGTGTAATATTAAGCACAGTTACAGAATTAATAATATTCTTTTATAAGGGCAGACTCCCCTCATTTATGCTCTCATGCTTTGCAATTTTTAATTTTTTTCCTGAAATTTGGCAGGGTAGCCAGAGGAGCTTAAATATAGTCTTTGACAGCAGTATGACTGCTTGAATAGACTGCCTAATTTAGAGGATTATCCACGTGCTTGTTTATTACTGATGGGTATTGCCAAAGCGATTGAAGAAAAATAGGATGTTGTTTTTAAATAAGGCTATTTGTATGTTCTGTAGGCAAAACAGCAATATGAATGGATATTTTTCTGTACTTAATTGTCTCTTGTTGTGAATTCTAGATGTATTGTATACACTTTGGCTGCTGACATTTAGTAGTTGTCTGACTTAAGCTCACTCAGACTTTTTTAAAACTCACTGTAAAGCTTACGGATCTTGTACAAAACTTCGTTATGAAATGCTTAATGGAGTTTTAGTACAAGCATGCATGCTCTAGGACACTTGCATATTTTGTTGTTTTTCATTTGTTTTGTTTGTTTTTCATTTTGCCAGCTAGGCAAGCATGAATGGAAACAGAAAAGAACACCTCTGTCCTTTTTTTTTTTTTTTCTTGAACTGTTTTTCTTGGTCACTGTTTAGGTGGGTTTGGTATATCTCATTCCTAATACCATAGTTAAGGCTCCTCATTGGTCAAAAAGAGGCATTATTTCTGTTACTTTTCTTTTGTTGCTCTGCTTCAAATTGTGTTAGTCCTTCCATTAATATAATTAACAGCCAATTCTACCCACCTGTGTAGTTAATACTATGAAATTGCTATAGCTCAGGGAATTAGTTGTGATATTATTGGTAATGGGAAAAATAAGGATGGTGTGAGAGCTGGAGAGAAGAGTGTAGGGACACTTATACGGAGGAGACAGTGTGGGGTCACTTGAGTTCTGCAGTCCTGTGTTGTGGAAAGACTGGGTAGCTTCTGCTCAATGTTCACAGAATCGTCTAGGTTGGAAGAGACCTCCAAGATCACAGAGTCCAACCTCTGACCTAACACTAACAAGTCCTCCACTAAACCACATCACTTAGCTCTACATCTAAATGTCTTTTAAAGACCTCTGGGGATGGTGACTCAACCACATCCCTGGGACTTTGTTTAGGTGGGGCATATGCATCTCCTTGCTTTCTGTGGTGTCAGGATGGTTGCCCAGTCTGGAATGAGAGAGTTTATCCATCTTTGACTTTACCAAGCTGAAGCTAGAACTTCTTTGGTGTGTCTCACTGCATTTCCCAGTGCTGCCTCTTCTGCAAATAGGTGCAGGAAGCTCTGGCAGGGCTTTTCTCTGTAGTATGAAGCTAGGTATGATCAGGCAAGGTTAGCTCAGGTTCTGCAAGGAAGTCATTCTGTGCTTTGGGAAATGAGCTTTCTCTAGAGACAGGATAACTGCTTTAGAGTTGCGCTTTTTTTTTGAGATGAGATAATCTGCCTATAAATAATGATTGAGTTGACTACATAGTCTCTTTCCTTTAGAAAAAAGTCTCAGGACTGAGATCTTGAGCAATTACACGCTTTCTGCAGGCAGTTTCATCAAAGAGGATGAACAAATTGGGGGGGGGGGGGGAATAAGCAAAAGAAATAGCAGGATTCAGAAAGGAAAATCGAGAAGGATTCGACTGGGAGCTGTCTGAATCAGACTCTTGCACAAAGATGTTCCAGAATCATGTTTATATTTGCTAAATGTAAATTGTTTAACATTATGCTGTCTTAAGACAGCTTTAACTATTAGATGGAATTTAGCTTGTGATATTGTAGGGAATATTTGGAAACCTTTTAATGGAAAGTTAACTAGTTTTGACAAATCAGTCTTAAAAATTCCTTGCTTTTCTGTTCTGCAGCCTTAGCTGCAAATCCTGTACGAAATCATTTCATGAAAATGTACAACCTTTTTTCTTGTGTAGTGAAGTGTAGTTTGCAGCTCAGAGTTGCATACATATGTGAACTACAGAAATTGTAGAAGAAGGTGATTTGGAAAAGGTTTTCCTTACACACAAGTACTAGTGAAAATAATTGAACAGTAGGTTTGAGAGAGCACCTTTACAAGTCCTGGATTTGCTCCAGAAGCCGCGTTTACGTTGATGTTTGTCTGAAGTCTTTTAAATTACCTCCATCCCTGAAAGGAGGTGTCCAGCATCCTTCTGTAAGAATCCATCTTTGATTTTTTTTTTTTTTTTTTCCCCCCCTCTCCTGGCAATGACCCAGCATAGGCTGTCCGTGTCCTTAGCACATATTCTCAGGCTTAGTTTCTGCATAGTTTTTTTGTGGACCTTCTGGCTGGTGTTAGGAACTGTCTTTGGCATTTTATTATAGTCCTAATATGAAGATGCACCATGGGAATTAACTCTGTCCTCTATGAAAATGCATTAATATTTTCTTCTGAGACATGGGGCCAAAAAAACAATTGCTTTTACTGCAGTATATCTGTTAAAATGTAATGTAATTCTACTTTGGTGATGTTCAACTGCCCAGAAACTTACAAATATGGTTCACTTGGCTTGGAAAACTGCTGCTAAAAAAAGCAATAATAATTGAAAACAGGTTTTTTTCATAATTGGTATTATACAACCCATACAATCCATATTATGATATTGATATTACACAATCCGTAACACTTTGCATTTTTCTTAGCTGTAATTTTTGTTTAACATATACATGTGTATTCTTCTTTCTACTCAGTGCTTTTTGTTTTACGATGGACTTGCCATTTAAAGGACGTTTCTAATTTGTACGTATTTGACTTAATGAATTGTGTGTATCCCAATGATCTTTGCACATTAACATTATTACTTTATCTTGAAGTGGTTCTTACTGTTGCTTATACTAAGTTGTAGCGTATTTCTTTTCTAGGATTTTTTTAATCTGGTACCTTCAACACTAAAATAGTTGTCCATGTTGTACCTCAAATAGCAGCTTGAAACTAGTACAAGTGTGTTTTTGTAACTCATTTGTTATCAGATGAATGACCTGCGTGTGTATTTTTTTTTAAAAGGAAGCATTTGTTTTGTAGAGTATGAATTATTTTTCTTTCCATTTTTAGCACATCATGTAACCATGATGTTCATTACTGGGTAAATTGAATATACTTGTTTATTAGATGGAGATATTTTTCTCTGGTCTTAGGCTCCAATTTTGGGGTCTTCTGAGGCAGTATTTCAGATCTATTATGATAATGGGAATTCTGTTTATTTTATTATTATTATTAACCTAATCATATACGTTTTCCACGCAGATATACTTTTGATTAGGGCTTATCTGGAAATTTAATTTTAGTTGAGAATGCTATTTTTAGACCTGAATCACTTATGATTTTCTAAATATCTAAAATTAAAAGGACTGTACTCAATGTTGTATTAGAGTAAGTAAACATAAGCTGTGCTTTGTTCTCTTTTTAATGGGATGTGCTACTTCAGTGTTGTCAGCTGAGGTTTCATTTATCATTTGAATTCCTTCATACTTGTTATGTCTTTTGGCTGAATCCTAACTGAGACGATTTTGATATTCTATATTACCTGAAAATTGAGATAGTCTTTGTATTATTTATTCAGTGTCTGATTTATTTTCAGTTAATGGGATGTTTTTCCATATTTTCCTTTTCTTAGTTTAGCATGTAATACTATGCATTTGCTTTTTTTTTCATAATGCTTCTATGCCGTTCTCTAATCAATATTATAGTGCATTTTGAATCACCAATTCTTTTTACTGTACTCTAACATGAATGGATTGTGATTTTTTCTTTTTTATCTTTAATCTTTCTCCTGTAATCACTTGTGTTATGGTAAATGAAATACAGGTAGATTCTACCTGCTGCCTTGAGGCATGGAAACACATCAGCTGTATTTGACTCCTTTGCTCTAGGTTGACTTCTCCCTGCTAGTTTACTGTCTACTGTCTTTACTATGTGTAGTCAGATTCTCTTGCATTATGGGAAACATGTATGCCTTGCCTTTTTTTCCCTGAAAGGATACTTCCCATGATTTGGGTTAGCAATTTTGCTGTTTGATTTCAGTCTCAACCTGAATATCCAGCATGATTTCTTTCAAAATATTGTCTTGCATATAAATACGTGTAAGGCTCTTAGACTATTACTTTTTGTTCAATGATTACATTGTAATGATTGTAAATTAATGTAAATTATGGCATAGTATTGAGAACAAACAGGTTCTGCAATGATTTTTCTTTTCAAGATTATCATGAGTTCTGGCAAAACTCAAATCCACTTGGTACAAAACTGCTGAAAATTGAACTCTGCCTACAAAGATCTTTAAATTGAGTAAGTCTTTACCCGTGACTACCAGGTGTGGAGTGGTGTGGCAGAAATTGTGGCACTGGGCATTGGACTCAAGCCTGAAGAGTACATTTCTGTTCATCTTTACTTATATTTTACCTTGATAATTTGAGCAGAAACAATTCTAGCCTTTATTGATTATGCTCGTTTGAGAAGGCATTTTTCTTGGGCAACTGGGCACTTAAGTCTTTCAGCCTCTGATGGCTATTGTGAGCTGTTCAGTGAAATATCATAGGTTGTTACAGTCTGACTCTGGAGAGGAAGCAAGCCTTCCGTGTAGTAGTGGCTTTGTTTATGAAAGCTTCCAAAAGAGTTGTCAGCATGGGTGTAGTATATGGTCCTTGACTTTGAAAAATGCTGAGCAGATTTACATGTTCTAGCAGTTTCTATAATATAAAAATACAACTTCAGTGCCATGGTTGTGAAACATAAAAATGAAGCACTTGGTACTAGTTTGGGTGAGCAGTAAAAGTAGAATCTGTGTCCTGTTTGCAAACAGCTAGATAGTTTAGTTGTTCATAGAGTACCTGTGAAAAGAGCGAGCGCTGTCTCAATTTATGTATGTCTGAATTTCTAGAACTCCTTGGCAATTGAGTGGATGACTAGGAAGACTGTACTTGGTACATCTGTGCGCTCAAAATCTACTCTAGAAGCCTATTGCAGGGTTTACTATCTTAATGACCCTTCCTGTGAAGAGGGGAAGATTTGTCTGTCTCGAACACTGCTGCCCAGAATCTAATTTACAAGACTGCTTGTATGGATTCTAACCTATCTCTTTGCAGTGGGGGTTTTGGTTTGTTCTGCTTTACTCCTTGAAATACATCAGATACTTTGCTTTATGTAGCTATTAGGAGTGCTTAAACCAAATGTGAATGGTCCCCATGATTTGTAACTAAAATTACTTTTTCAGTGTCTATCACTTAAGTATGGATGATGGTGGTGGTTGTTAGTTAGACTGGGATGGTGTTCCAAGTGTATGATTGAAAGGAATTAGGTATGATAGGTATTAAAGGAATATCTCTATCCTGTCTTTCCCATTGCTCTAACTTCCTCTGTAAGCAGAGGGGATGGGCTTGGTAGTATTAATATGACGTTGTCTCTTGTAGGATAATCATGGGTCAAACCGGAAAAAAATCTGAGAAGGGACCAATTTGTTGGCGAAAGCGTGTGAAATCAGAATATATGAGACTGAGGCAGCTCAAGAGGTTCCGACGTGCAGATGAAGTAAAGGTATGTCATCTTTTGGTTCCATTGTTTAAAAACTGATATCAAAACCAGTTTTCATTTGAAGTATGAGTTGAATTGACTATGAAAGTTGTCCCACAGTTAACAACTGCAATAATAGTTTCATGAACTATTCTGTTAACACACTGAATCTTGTCTTAACTCTGATATTATACATAGGTGTGATACATTTGTATGTGATTGAATCTAGTGTGCTAAGTATCAGAAGAGACTGGAGAGCAAGTATGGCAGTTCCTTTAGCCACCTACTCTTTCTAATTCTCTTTAGAATTTAATTCCATGTTAAACCTTTAAGGCTCTAAATGTGAGAACTTTTGTTTCAGTCAAAGAAAGGGATAACAATCTATAATAGAGTCTGACTGGCACTTAAACAAAACTGCGACAGATCAGTGTTGAGCAACTTTTTTTTTTGTTTTAGTGTATATTATGATGCCCTAAGATGTTAGCAGATGAGTTCATAGTCTTTGATTTATTTGTAATGTTTACAATTGTGATTAATTTTTAGAGTATGTTTAATTCTAATCGTCAGAAGATACTGGAAAGAACTGAAATATTAAATCAAGAATGGAAACAACGTAGGATACAGCCTGTACACATCATGACTTCTGTGAGCTCATTGCGCGGGACCAGGGAGGTTGGTTAACATGTGTTGTGGTAATTCCCCTTACAAGGTTGTTAGCATGTTTTAATTTTATTACAGGAAATTTGGCCGTTCTTTTAACTTTTTTCCAGGTTGATATGACTTTGCAACTAAACAATTTTCTTACAAGTAAAGGAGTTATTTCTTATTCCATCAGATGACTTCTGTCTGGAAAACACTAAATAGCAGGCTACTTAGCTTTGAGTGTCCCATGAGACCAAATCTTCTGATAATACGTGGATTGTACTTCAGCATCCTTTAATCAAATCATTTTGTCTCACTGATATTAGGAGTCCAATGTTGCTTCTATCAGAGTTGATCTCCTGTGGTACAAATGTCTAGTTACTTTAGCTCTTTGAGTTAAAACACATGAAAGCTGTGAACATAACTATTTGAATAAGTCTTATTTATACTTACGGTTGCTTAAACACACAGGTTCTGAAAGGAGTTGGTACACCCTTATGTTCAGACTATATTCAGGCTAAACAGTAGATTTGTGAAAAAAATATTCCATGATTCTGATGCTGATTTGAACACCCAAATTGGCTGTCATGTTGGTAGCTGAAACAGTGGTTGAAGTCCACTCCAACTTCCAGCGTTCACCCCAGCTTAATTTATCATGTTTGTCAGTTGCTCTTTAGGCACTTCAAACTTAGTCAGTTTGAGGTTGCTTCATGTGTAATTATCTGAAAACCTAACTCTTTTCATTAGGCTGAGAATGAAGACATTACTGTGTACAGGTTTATAAAAAGAAAAAAAAAAGCAACACCTTACTATTCAAGGAAATTTGTCAGGCTTTCCTTTCTCTAAAATTTTAGAGGGAAGCTGATTTTCTTTATATCAGAGGTGCATTTGTGTGCCTGACTGTTTTCCTTTAAGCGTGATTGAATGTGCAGCTCTTCATGTACAGCTCTACACCCATTATATGGCACTGTAGGATCAGAACTTCTCAAAATAACTGAGAGGTATACATCCAGTTTTCATTTTTTGATATAAGATCATGTCTTACCATTCCTCTATTGCTCTTTTTTTTTTGTAGCTCGATTTACTATTCTTTTATTTTACTTTCTTGCCTGAATTGATATCCTGCCTGAATTGATGGAGCACACTAATTACTGCATTCAAAACCAGTCTCTGTCTCCATGAATTAAAAGAACTCTACTACTTGATTTAAGATTGCTATAATTTATAGTGGGAGAAGTGAAAGAAAACTAGTATGGGAGGTGTTAAAAGATAATATTTAAGTCTTTTTCTTTCTTAATATGTTAAATTTCTTCAGCATTGTGTAGGATAATGGCTAGAAATTAAGTTACTTGATGGAAAGGATTTGAGAAACTTGATGTTCTTGATGAAGTCTGTAGGGCGTTGCTGGTGATGTAGGTTTCTTCCAATGCCTAGTGCAGTTGGCATCAATGAGAGACTATAATATGTGGTAGCCTAATAAACATCAAGCTGAGTTCCATACCTAAACAATGGGGGAACATAACTTGAGACTTTGTACTAAACACCTTGAGTCATTTTGACAGTCTGAGATTTCTAGTTCCAAAGATAAATACAAAAGTAAGAAATCATTACTTTTTTCTTTAAATGAAAAATTTGCTAGAAGCCTGCTAGCTAGAAAACTAAATGTTAACCTGGAATGGCAATAAAGCACTATCATAGCACAGTGTCTTGAGTATTGATATACACAGCAGAAATCTAACTTCATTGCCTGCATATTTAAAAATAAAATAGAAAATCTGGCTTGTATCATTCTACTGGGGTACTGTCTCTGTATACTGTTTGTTATATTACTTTGTGTATTTCTTTAGAAATGTGAAGCTCTGTTCATCTTTCCCTTCTGGAAAGGAGAAAGATCTTTTGTCTCCACTTCCTTTTTTCCTTTCAGGTAGCTATGATAGCTGTTCTACATTTTGTTTTACTTAACTCCAAAGCTTCCTTGTACTTTCCCTAGCATTGTATTTTCCTCTCTACTCTTGTCTGTAATGTTTTTTAGGACTTTTTCATACTGCTGTTCAACTACTTGAGAATAGCTGATCTGTATCTGTTGAATTGATGCAAGAATAATCTAGAAGTTGTTTGTATTTCTGTGGCATGTTTATCCTTTGGAGGCTGCATACACGTTAGAATTTTAAAAAAACACAACTCATTGACATGTTCAGAGTTGCATATTAAGATGTTAATTTTTCCTTTGCTCTTTGTAAACAGTGAGCATAATCAAAGATTTGGGTATAGTATAAAGATACACAGACACTAATGAGTAAGCAGGGCAGGAGTTAACAAGACATATGAAGTATCAATTTTCATAAGATGTCTTGCTGTCATTAAAGTAAAATTTTATTTAACATGTATCATACATGATTTCTGCAGTGTATTGATCTAAAGCCAAGGGAATTCTCATCTGCCTCTGTGATGGCTCCAGTAAATACTCTTAAGACCAGTGTAGCAGCAGCAGGTACTAAATCCGTTCTGAGGTACAAAAAATGGTTTATGTGGCAGGCTGAATAGTCTGAATAAAATGCTAAGTATCTAACACAGCCACTTAGTATTATATGGAGGGGAAAAAAAAAACACGTTCTATTGACAAAGGTATTAAAACATAAATAATTCCTGCATCTTTTTTCTTGCTAAATCTGTTCTTATTATGCCATACAAATCTGAAGCATTTCTCAAAGGCAGGTCTAGCGAATTTTGACAAACACCATTTTGTTTGTTGTAGAGTGATTTGTGATTTTTTTTTTTTCCCTGAAATTGCTATGTAAGTGTAACTTCAACCTTTTATTTCAGTGCTCCGTTACCAGTGACATAGATTTTCCAAAACAAGTCATCCCACTAAAGACTCTCAATGCTGTTGCTTCTGTGCCTATAATGTATTCTTGGTCACCCCTTCAGCAGAATTTTATGGTAAGTTTAAAAAAGTGGTACGAGGAGAAATGTATGGTGAAAAGAGAGGGGGTTAGTTTTTGAAATAAAACACTAATAAAAGGTATTACCAATTGCAGACTAAACCTGTGTTCTTAATGGCCCTCAGTATCTCTACAACCTTGCTGTAAAGAAAGCCTTACAGTATTTAATTTCATCATAGAATGGTTTGGGTTGGAAGGAACCTTAAAGATAATCAAATTCCAACCCCTCTACACTTTTCAGTAGATCAGATTTGTTTGGGGCCCCCATTCAACCTGGCCTTGAACACTTCCAGGGATGGGGCATCCATAGCTTCTCTGAGCGATCTGTTCCAGTGTCTCACCACCCTCTGGGTGAAGATTTTCTTCCTCATGTCTAATGTAAATCTCTCCTTTTTTTTCAGTTTAAAACCATTATCCCTTGTTCAATCACTACTCTCTGACAAAGAGCTCCTGTCCAACTTTCTTATGGGTCCCCTTTAGGTACTGGAAGAGAGCCTTCTCAACTTTCAGCCTTTCTTTGTAGGTGAAAGAAGAGGTGCTCCAGCCCTCTGATCATCCTTATGGCTCTCCTCTGGGCTTGTTCTAATAGGTCCATGTCCTTCTCGTGCTGGGGTCCTCAGGGCTGAACATAGTATTCCAGGTGGCATCTCACAGGAACAGAGTAGAGAGGGAGAATCACCTTCCTTCACCTTCTGTCATGCATCTTTTGATGCAGCCCAGGATACAGTTGGCTTTCTGGGCTGGAAGTCCACGTTGCTGGCTCATGTTGAGCTTTTTGTCAACCACCACCCCCAAGTCCTTCTCCCAGGGCTGTTCTCAATCCATTCTCCACCCACCCTGTATTTGTGCTTGGGATTGCCCCAGCCCAGGTGCAGGACCCTGCACTTGGTCTTGTTGAATTTCATCAGGTTTGTACAGGCGTACCTCTTGAGCCTGTCCATAGCATGGATAGCATGGGTGACAGTGTCAAATACTTTGCACAAGTCCAGGTAGATGTCAGTTGCTCATCCCCTGTCCATCAATGCTGTAACCCCATTGTAGAAGGTCATGTTTCCCCTCCTCTGTCACTGGGAACTTCACTGCACTGCCACGACTCCTCAAATAGGATGGACAGTAGCTTAGCAGCTACATCTGCCAGTTCCTTCAGAGCCTTTGGATGCCTCTCATCAGGTCCAATGGGCTTTTGCACTCTTACATTCCTTAGATGGTTTTGAACTTGATATTCTCTTACAGCGGGCAGTTCACAATTCTCTCTGTCCCTGCCTTTGCCTTCTGGGACTTGGACTGTGTGTCTAGAGCTCTTGCAGGTGAAGTCTGAGGCAAAAAAAAAAGTCACTGAGAGCCTCAGCTATCTCCATATTCCAGGTAGCCAGGTCTTATGTTTCCTTCTGGAGAGGGCCTGCAATTTCCCTAGTCTTCCTCTTATCACTGACATACCTATAGAAGTCTTTCTTGTTACCCTTGATGTCTCCGGCCAAATTTAATTCTAAAAGGGCTTTGGCTTTCCTAACCTGATCCCTGGCTGCTCGGACAATGTCTCTGTATCCCTCCTAGGCTACCTGTCCTTGCCTCCGTCTTCTGTAGGACTTCTTTTTCTGCTTGAGTTTGTCCAGGAGCTCCATGTTCATCTATTTAGGCCTCCTGGTGTTTTTGCTTAACTTCCTACTTCCTGTTTGTTGGGATGCATCACTCTAGAGCTTTGCGGAGGTGATCCTTGAAAATTAACCAGCTTTCTTGGATTCTTCTTCCCTTCGGGGTTTTTTTGCATGGCACTCTACCAAGGAGACCCCTGAAGAGGTCAAAGTCTGCTCTCAAAAGGTCCAGGCTAGTGAGCTTGCTGTGTTCCCTCCTCATCTGACATAGTGTGGTGCACCCTCCTTGTTTCCCATGTCTGTCCTTCCTAAAGAGCCTGTATCCTTCAGAGCCATCCCACCACATCCTTGTATTGCTAATGAGGTCATGGCCGTGCAGGCTTACTGGCTGGAGAGGCTGGAATTTCTTTTGCTGCTCTTCAGGTGCTCTTCTGCTGACCCGTGACCCTTCTCCAGGCTCTGGGCATCTATCACTGACACCAACATCAGACTGGGAGAAGCAGGATGGGCTGGGGTTCCCCTTCCCCAGCAACTTTAGTTTAAAGCCCTCTTGGCAAACCTCAGACCAGAGATGCTCTTCCCTGTCTCTGACAGGTGGACCCCATCAGCTCCCAGCAGGCCAGGTTTCTCAAAGCCTGTCCCATGCTCCCCTGGCTGTGGCACCAGTCCTGTAACCATCTGTTAATTTGACAGATTCAACTGGCCCTTTCAAACCACTTCCCTCTGACTGGGAGGACTGATTAAAAAAAACTACCTGTGCTCCTGAGTCTTTCACTGCTGCTCTCAGGGCTCTGTAATCTTGACACTCCTCAGACTGCTCCTGGCTGCATCACTAATGCCCACATGAAACAGTGGATAATGGTAGTTAGTGTCCAAGGCTTGGCAGCCTCTTGGTGACATCCCTGATACGAGCCCCTGGTAAGCAGCAGACTTCTCTCGAGTGGATCGTGTCAGCAGATGGATGCCTCTGTACCTGTCTCTCAGAAGAGAGTCATCTGCTACTATCACCTGTAGCCTTTTCTTAGGTACACTGTATTTAATATGAGAAATATTTTCTGAGGGATGTGACTGTCCTTACATAAGACAGGTGACCAACATACCTGTAGCAGAATAATAATTCTTATGTACTAAAGACATCTCAGTCGTGAAATAGTCTTCCAATGTAATGGTGATCTCATAGCAACTGGAGTTTAGCCTTTTTTTTTCTAATTAGCTTTACTGTATATACAAGTTCTAATGTTAGATTTCTGATAAAGGTGTTTGATTTACTTGAAAAGCATAGCTTATTACAAATCCTTGTCAAAGCATTTTGTATACAATGGCTTTTTCTGAAATGGTTATGATGATAATCACAGCAAAGCAATTTAAACAACCAGCTTTATCAGTATAAGTACAGAGTTCTTCCACACTTTTTCCTACTTGCTTTCAATTTGTCAGTATTCGGGTATTTGCACTGCTGCAGAATGATGATCAGCAGGAAACTTTTCTATTGTTAGAAAAATAGACAATGCAGGCTATTTTGAAATGCTGGAAAACACAGCTGAGTATCAAGGTCTGCAAATTCTACTGATAAAACTTTGGGTTATTAACGTGGTATATCTGGATGTAGACAAAACAAAACTGAGAATGGCATTTGGATTAAATAGTGTGAGGCATATTTCTGTGCTATCTGTTTAGACAACTTGAATTTAGAGTCTTTCTGTATCATGTTTTCTTATCTTTAGTAAAGGAATGAAAGGGTGATTTCTATCACATCTTACTGAGAGAAGCAAGGAAGAGAGAATGAATTTCAGTGCAAGCTTCCCAAAGCTAGGTAGCTTATTGTGCTTCTATAGTAGTTTTGTTGCAACACACTGCTGACCTTAATGTTAGGAGTTAGCGTCAGCATCTTGAGCCTTTCAAGACTAGTGCAAAAAGTTGTTGAATAAATATGAGGGTTTTGTTTTTAGTTAACTGTGAATATGCTAAGTGGTGAAGGTAATTTAACTGCTACTTAAACAGTTGTGGATTATGAAAACAGCAGTACCGATATGGCCAACTGAACATGCAATTTAACAACAATTATGATCAAACAATTTTACTAGGTAGAGGATGAAACTGTTTTACATAACATTCCATATATGGGAGATGAAGTGCTTGACCAGGATGGTACCTTTATTGAAGAGCTTATCAAGAATTATGATGGGAAAGTACATGGAGACAGAGGTGAGCCCAAACACTCAGGTATACTAATCACTTCTTTCTACATAAATAACTTCTGTCAGTTTTATTTATTAAAGCCTGATTACATGATTGTTACAATAGTATCTCTAGAATGCCTGTGCTATGTAAATGTTGGGTATAATAGAAATCCTTCTGCAAATATAATGAATTTCATTTTCATAAGGCTACAAAGTATTAAAGTATGGAGAAATTAAATGCATTTTTTTTTTCCAAAACCATAGTGATTCATCATAATGCCTAAGTGTAACATGGAGAAGTTTTTGGTGTTCAATGTTTCAGGGCTTTTGAATATAATAGTATAACATCCAGATGTGTGTCCTGCTTAGCATAAAGTGGCAGGAGAGGCATGCAAAACTCTGATTATAACAACACTTACAAATTATATTCAGTAGAACAACCTTTTGTGGATTTTGATTTTCTTCCCTTACCTTCAAGGTGTAAATAACTTTTCATTGGTTATCACAAATTAATTGTATCAGAGAGTCGTAGAATGGCTTGGGTTGGAAGGGACCATAGAGATCCATCTAACTCCAACCCCCCTGCTATGGGCAGGGACACCTTCCACTAGACCAGGTTTCTTAAAGCTCCATCCAGTCTGGCCTTAAACACATCCAGGGATGGGGTGAGGATAGTGTCAAATGTTTTGTACAAGTCCGGGTAAATGACATCAGTTGCTCTTTCCCTACCTACTAATGCTTTAACCCTGTTGTAGAAGGTCACTGATTTGCCCTTAGTAAAGCCAAGTTGGCTGTCACCAATCACCACGTTTTCCATGTGTCTTAGCATAGTTCCCAGGAGGATCTGCTTTGTGATCTGTCCAGGCAGAGATGACTGACTGGCCTGTAGTTCCTTGGGTCTTCCTTTTTTCCCTTTTTAAAAATTGGAGTTATTTCCCTTCTTTCAGTCAGTGTATATGTACCTACAGTATGCATATGTATTCACATGTATAGTTTTTTTCTTGAATCAGTAGATCTGCTTGCTCTGTGTATCCACTCAGAATGGCTAATACAAGCCTAATTTTATAGTTGTAAAAGTTTGTCACTATTCTGCTTCCCCTTCACAAAAACATTTGTCCTGTTCTGCTCCCTGCCCACTCTGTCCCAAGCAGAATCATTTCTTTCAGTGCTACTTTTTACATTCCTGTTAATGCAGGAATGACTAAGTAGGAAAACTACATTTCTGATTTCTGAGTACGTTTTTTGTCACTCATGAAAGTTAAGCCTGCAATTCAGTAGTATATGTTACTCAGTCCTACGTCAGTCTTGCTAATGTCCTCAGGATAGATGGTGCCTTTATATTTCTTGAAGATCATCACTGGTTTTTGCCTTTGGATAACTTTACAAATTTACAAATTGTTCACATTCCTGTCAGAGAACTGATTAGGTCAAAATGTTGACATTAATAATAAATATATTATATTACTGATTTAATTTATTATTAAGTGAGTCCCAGCTTTAAAATTAATCTTTCACTGCTTTGAGTCCCACGTTCATGATGGCAATTATTCAGGTCCTTCGTACCTGTATATAAAAAGTCAAGAGTGCTTTTTATTTTTCCAGTAACTATTTTTTTTGTGTGGCTATAATGAAATTTAAATGCTATAGAAATCTGTAATCCAGAGGTGTTTTTATTTATTTATTTATATAGAGAGAGCCATAATTATAAAATAGTTTTGTAGTTGCACTTTTGGGAGAGAAATTCTTATTAATCTATGTGGGTATGTTGAGAGTTCTGTTTAAAACATCCAGATACCTGCCTCTTTCCATTATCTGCATATTAATAAATCTATGAGCTTCCTTCAAGTTACAATGTGACATCCACCCCAGTTCAAGTTCAGAAGTAGGGTGAAAGCACTACAGTTGCCACATGGTTCAGTTACTTTTTGAGAAGTAACAGCAGTATGTCAATGTTAACTACGGCTTTCCTCTCTGCAAAAAATGCCTTTTTGTCCATCTGTGCTGCCCTGTGAGTTTCACAGCAGAATCTGAGCTAAAAAGATATACAACATTGTATCCTTGAGTTTTCTTGTGAAATTGATGTTTATATTTCCTTGACGGTAACATCTACAGTAGTGGAAATAGATGCTAAAACTATCAGCCAAAAGTCTCTCTGGGGTTTCCCTATCTAAGGATAGTTTCATAATCTGTTTGCATGCATTGTCTGTCTTTGCATGCATAAGGCTGGCTTAACCCAACCACACTAGAATTGGGATTCTGGTATAAAATCTTTTAATCTAGCCAGTAACTTGACTCTTTAAAAATATATATCTATCAAGGAAGAGAGATTTATTCTTGTTTACTGGTATGAAGAATGGGGAGTTGAAAAGAATTTTCAAAAATATTTCTCCCCATCCTGGTTCTCAGGTTAAAAAATAAATTCCAAAGTATTTTTAATTCTTCTGATTTCATACATTGAAACAAAGAAGAAAAAATGCAAATTTGTTTTTCATAAATTACAGCTTTTGCCATAATTCAAGTGTAGGGAGGATTAAAAATATTTCATATATGCCATGTGCTTTTCTGTTCACTCCCAATTTTGCTGAATTTCAGAATGTGGATTTATCAATGATGAAATATTTGTTGAGCTGGTCAATGCACTTGGTCAATATAGTGATGATGAAGATGATGATGATGGAGATGACAATCCTGATGAAAGAGATGACAAGCAAAAAGATCGGGAAGGTAACAGGATGGGTATGTCTGTCTGCAGACTTTAAAATTTAAGACCAAAAAAACCTTTTCTTTAATCACTTGGTAAATTTGTTCAAACCCTTCAACTTAATAGTTTTCAGATCTAAAGTAACATCATTTTCTTCATCATTTCCTTTGCCATTTAGTTCAAGAAATTTATAGAGAATACTACAAAAAATGCTTTTGTCAGCTTTTGTTTCTCTCCAAATTGAGACAATCAAATGCTCAAAAATCAGTTGGGAATCTGTCTAATAAATGCTTTGGTAAGCCTCAGAAAATGAAATAATATTATTTTTAAGTAGACAGTTCTGAATTGCCATCTCCATCTGCTGGTGAAATAATGTCTTCTCAAAATTTTATTAGTACAATTCTGTCAGCAGGAAAGATCACTTTAAGGAGTTTAATTTAAATTCTCAGTAATTTAGAAATAAAAACCTTTGTTTCTTTTTTTATTAGGATTTTGGTGAAGTCCCTCTTTGAACACCTCCTTGAAGTAGCGAAGTAGCACAAATATAATCTTTGTTTGTTTGTTTTCCAATATTTTGCTTCTTTGACAGAGAAAGAAAGTCATCCACCTCGGAGGTTTCCTTCTGACAAGATATTTGAAGCCATTTCTTCAATGTTTCCAGACAAGGGTACAGCAGAGGAACTGAAAGAGAAGTAAGAAACTATTTCTTAGTATATATTGCTGTGTTGAATTATGAAACAAATATTCCTTGACTTCATTAAGTATTTGTTGATAAGGAATGGTCCCCAGGTTCTGTGGCTGTTGTATAACTAGTCAAAGTGATATTTGAAGGTAATAGGCTGTTCTCTCCAATTGAGTCAAAAAACAGAGCTTTATTAGCTTTCGTTTCAAACTATTGAAAAGTGGGTGCTTGTGTGTGCTTAATGCCATTTTCTTGAAGTGGTAAAATAAAAGCTGTTTAAAAAAAAGCCACCTTTTTGGTGTTAGTGAGTAATATATACGAAGAGGTGAGTTCTGAAGTAAATGCATGCATTCCTAGCAATTTTATACTTATGTTAATGAGTATATAACTAACTTGTCATATTACTTGCTGATGAACCTTTCTAGCTGACACATTACCTACAATTTTTTGTAAAAATGTTGTCACTGAAAACAGAGTGGTACTTGTAAAAAATTGTTTTTCATTGTACTGGATAAGTAACTTGTATTTCTTTCTCCTAAGATACAAAGAACTCACTGAGCAGCAGCTTCCAGGAGCTCTTCCTCCTGAATGCACACCAAACATTGATGGACCAAATGCTAAATCTGTTCAGAGGGAGCAAAGCCTACACTCTTTTCACACACTCTTCTGTAGGCGCTGTTTTAAATACGATTGCTTCTTGCATCGTAAGTACAATTGTATTGTGCTTGCATCTCTTGTTGTATCTATCTCTTGCTCTTTGCAAGTCAGAAAACTTAACGTAAGATGCAATACAGAAGGAAGTAAAGAGAAATGAAAGCATTATTATCATTAAAGTTTACAGAAGTAATTTGTCCATGTTGACGCTATTTTGTAGGGAAAACTATACCTCAGAAAATTGAATGCACCTGTTTGGGGTTTGTTATGCTTTTTGCATTTAGGAATGCTTGTAGAATTGCAGGCTTAGACCAGCCTGTGATGTTATTTCTCTTTATATGGTCTTCAGGAGAACTACCCTTTTTCCTACTACTATTTCTGTGTTACAACTTTGTGGTTTGTGCAGAGAAACTGAGACTGGAATATGATTCTGTATAAAAATATCTGGTTATTGAATAGACTTGCTTTGTCTTCCAGGAGGTAGAATGAATATCCATTCACAAACAGTTTTATCTTTCATTCTCTCAGGTCACTTTCACCTACCTCATGATTTGAAAAAGAATAGTTTCAGACAGGTGAATTTTAGTAACTGATATCCTTTCTACTGAACTCCTTTTGTGTTGACCCACGCTTTTGGGGAATTCAAAAAGAGTTAGCAATGACTTTAGTTTCCATTTGCAAAATACAAAGTATAGGAGAAATTCGGAACTACTAATTGAGACAATTATTTCTCTGAGAATTGAGTCAAAGGTAAAGGGGAACCCAATGGTCAAATACGAAGTGGTTTGGACCTTAAATACTATGATGCCCTTTATTTCAAATACTTTGTCTCTTTTGACTTAACTGCTCATACGTACATTAGACTGCAAGCATAAATGCATATTCATTTTTAAATCTTCATGCTTTGTCAGCAGCTCCTCATCCAGCATGCATGCATTCTGCCTGTATTTGTACTTCATCCAGAAGTCTTTATACCGTGCTGGTGCTTTTTAGTATCTTTTAGTTGCCTCTTAGTTTGAGGAGGAAATGGCATTGTTCTTACATGGGGAGGGCTGGGGAGACTTCTAGTTCCATCAACATTTGTGGCTTTTGGAGTTAGGTCAGTTAGTTTCACTTTCTCCTTGTATTCTTTTGGCAGGTCTTGCTTGAAAATACAAGCAGAGAAGCTCTTACCTCTCAGTGTTTAAGAAAATAAGTTTCTGGAGATATAGCTGCTGTCTTGTCCAGCCAGCTTCAACATTGTGCATCCTGTGAAGCTATAGGTACTATTTAAAAGTGCCTTAGTTGCCTGAATGACTCATTTCAAGAAGTGTTCTACATGCAGCTGTAGTCTGTAGGACAGGGAAGTGAAGCTGTATGCTACCTCCTGGTAAATATATTAGTCTGGAATTTCTTTTAAGGAGATTTGACACTGTCAGTAGTCTCAGGGAGTTTGAATGCCAGTGTAGTTTTCCTTTTCCAAAAGCATTTTGGTTTTTAAGTCAACAAGAAAGCATTGTACAGACACTTTGAGAACAAACTTTTTACAGTAGTGCCATAAAAGATTTTAGGTATTTCTACAGCAGTGGTTTTTTGCCATTTTTCTCAGTATCTTTTATAAACTCGGCAGTTTTCAACCGAAGTTATGGGCTCCTTTAAGAATATGCATATACTCAATTATTAACACAGTTCATGTAGTTCTGCCTTTATATAGATATGCCTTTCATAGTCATTTTTGCAGAATGTTAGAAGTAGAACTGAACAAATGTAAGTCTATGGGCCCTTCTGGGATACACCTGTGAATGCTGAGTGAGCTGGCAAATATTGTAAGGCTACTCTCAATAACCTTTGATCAGTTGTGGCAACTCGGAGAAGTACTCAGAGACTGGAGGAAAAAACGTGTCACTCCTATTTCCAAGAACTGCTAGAAGGGAGGACCCAGGGAACTGACCCAGATAAGATTCACCTTGATCCCTGAAAAGATGATGAAACAGCTAATCCTGGCAAGTATTTTCAGGCACATAAAGGACAAGACATCTTGGGAGTTGTCAGCATGGATTCACCAAGAAGTCATTGTGCTTGATCAACCTGATAAGCCTCTATGCTAAAATCCACCTTGTAGGTGATGGGAGAGCAGTGGGTATTGTCTTTCTGGACTCCAGTAAGGCCTCTGACACTGTCCCCCATAAGAGAAGCCTTTGAAGTATGGGTTGGATGAGCAGACAGTGAGGTGGATTGAAAAATGTCTGAATGGTGTGACCCAGAGGGTAGTAGTCAGTGGTGCAAAATCTGGTTGGAGGCCATTAAAGAGCAAAGTACCCCAGGGGTCAATACTGGGTCCAGTCCTGTTTAACGCCTTTGTAGATGATTGCAACAATGGGGTAGAGTGTACTCTCAGTAAATTCACAGACAACACAACTGGGGGGAGTGGTTGACCCATGCATCCATCCAGAAGGACCTTATAGGCTTTGCAGGAGAGGTGGACTAACAGGTGTGCTTCAACAAGAAATGCAAAGTCCTGCATCCAGTGAGGAACAAACCCATGCATCAATATTTGCTGGGGGGCATCCAGCCGGAATGCAGCTTTATAGAAAAGGCCCTGGGGGTCCTGGCAGATACCAATTTGAACATGAGCCAGCAATGTGCCTTTGCTAATGCCAATGGTCTCCTGGGCTGCATTAAGCAAAGTGTTGCCAGCAGGTTGAGGGAGGTGATCCTTCCCCTCTACTCACCCTTGGTGAGACCACACCTGGAGTGACATGTCCAGTTCTGGGTTCCTAGTACAAGAGAAACATGGGCATACTTCAGAGAGTGTTGTGGATAATTTCCTGGTCCAGGTGTTAGATAAACCAACCAGAGGAGAAGTCTTACTGGACCGGGTGCTTACCAATGTAGATGAACTCATTAGAAAGGTCAAGATTGGAGGCAGTCTGGGCTGCAGTGACCATGCCCTGGTTGAGTTTGTGTTCTCAAGGTATATGGGCCTGGCAAAAAGCAAAGTCAGGACCCTGAACTTCTGAAGAGCAAACTTGCAGTTGTTTAAAGACCTAGTGGGTGAGATCCCCCTGGAACTGTCCTTAGGGACAAAGGAGCTGAACAGAGCTGGCAACACTCTAAGGATGCTTTTCTTAGAGTGAAAGAGCTTCCCATCCTTTTCTGTCCCCATGTATAAGAAAGGAAGAAGGGAAAGCAGGAAATGGGCATGGCTCAGCAAGGATCTGCTGGTCAAACAGTCGTGAGAAGGAAATGCACAGGCAGTGGAAGCAGGGACATGTAGTCTGGATGTACTGGGATGCAGTCCGGATATACAGGGATGGGATTAAGAAAGCCAAGGCACAGATAGAACTGATCTTGGCAAGGGGTGCAAAGACTAGCAAGAAAAGATTCCATAGGCACGTTGGTCACAAAAGAAAGGCCAAGGAGGGTTTATTTCCTCTGGTAAATGAGAAGGGAGAACTGGTAATAAAATAAGAGACAAGGAGGAGGCTGAGGTACTCAACTTTGCCTCAGAATTCACTGTCAGTCAGGTTTCCTGCATCTCCTGAGTCCCTGGTGATGGCTGGTTGAGCAAAATCCCTCCCACTGGAAGTATAGAGCAGGTTTGAGACTACCTGATGAGACTGAACAGATAAAAGTCTATGGGGCCTGATGACATGCATCCCAGGGTTGTGAGGGAAGTGGCTGATATAGTAGCCAAGCTTCTCTCCATCATATTTGAGAAGTCCTGGCAGTTAAGTGAAGTCTCCCGTGACTGGAAAAAGGAAAACGATACCTCTTTTTTTAAAAAGGGTCAAAAGGAGGACCTGGGGAGCTACAGGCTGGTGAGCCTCACCTCTGTGCCTGGCAAGATCATGGAACAGATCCTCATGGAAGCAATGTCAAGGCACGTGCAAGACGAGGTGATCAGGGACACCCAGCATGGTTTCACCAGTGGCAAATCGTGCCTGACCAATCTGGTGGCCGCCTGTGATGGAGTGACTGCATCAGTTGACAAGGGAAGATCAACCAATGGCATCTACCTGGACTTCTGTAAGGCCTTTGACACGGTAACATATGACATCGTAATCTCCAGTTTGGAGAGACATGGATTTGATGGGTGGACCTTTCAGTGGATAAGGAATTGTCTTGAAGGTCACACCCAGAGAGCAGACTCTCTATGTCCCTTGGACATAGAGTCAATGTCTCTACGTCCAAGTGGAGGCTGGTGATGAGTGGTGTCCTTCAGGAGTTTGTCTTGGGACTAGTACTATTTAATATCTTTACCAATGACATAGACAGTGGGATCGAGTGCACCCTCAGCAAGTTTACAGTTGACACCAAGCTGAGTGTTGCAGTCGATACAACAGAAGGAAAGGATGTCATCCAAATGGACCTGGACAAGCTTGAGAAGTGGACCCATACAAACTTAATGAGATTCAACAAGTGCAAGGTGCTGCACCTGGGTCAGGACAATCCCAGACTTGAGGACAGACTGGGAGAAGAACTCATTGAGAGCAGCCCTTAAGAGAAGGACTTGGGGGTTCTGGTGGACAAAAGGCTCTGCATGAGCCAGCAGAGCGTTACAACACAGAAAGCGAACTGCATCCTGGGCTGCATCAAAAGAGGAGTGGTCAGCATGTAGAGAGAGGTGATTGTTGCTGTTCCCCGCTGCTCTGCCCTTGTGAGGCCCCACCTGGAGTACTGCGTCCAGATCTGAGGCCCCCAGCTCAAGGAAGATGTGGAGCTGTTAGTGTGGGTTCAGAGGAGGGACATGAAGATGATCAGGGGGCTGGGGCACCTCTCATGAAGAAAGGCTGAGAGAGCTGGGCATGTTCTGCCTGGAGAAGAGAAGGCTCTGGGGTGACCCCATTGCAGCTTTTCAGCACTTAAAGGGGGCTTATAAAGCAGCATTTTGCTCAATCAGATAATGATAGGACAAGGGTGAATGGTTTTAAACTGAAAGAGGGGAGATTTCTATTATAGGTTATGAAGGAATTCTTCACTGAGAGGGTGGTGAGGGCACTGGCACAGGTTGCCCAGAGAGGTTGTGCATGCCCCATCCCCGGAGGTGTTTGTGGCTAGGCTGAATGAGGCCTTGGGCAGCCTGATCTAGTGGACGGATCTTTTAAGGTCCCTTCCAACCCAAGCTATTCTACGATGAACTTAAATTTCTTCAGATTTTTAGGGCCTTAACAGAAGGAAGAATGTTTTCAATGCGGAAGCATACAAAACACAACTATGTGTCAAGACAGAGTGTGAAGTTACCTGTAACGATTATGCTTTTCATGACAGCTCATGCAGCATGTTCATTGTTGCTTACCTTTTTTTAAAAAATAAAAATAAAAAAATCTAGTTGATCATTGCAAAGAGACCTTTTGAAACTGTGCTTGCTATGCAGTAAACCATACTGGATAGTGGTGTAGTAAACTGATGCTTTAGTCACCATTCCCTGAAGACATAATCCAAATCCCACCTCTACAATGATTGGTCACTGCTTTGAATGCATTGCTTCCGTCTGCTTTTTTCTGTAGTGACAGCAAAGGAAGAGGATTTATTTTTTTTCCTCCTGTGTCCGTATGTGACTAGAGCTAGGAATTTGTCTGTTAAGAACTGAGAAAATTCACTTCTATGACCTCTTCACTTTCTGTGAAGTTCTAAGACTGTTACTCTAAATGCACTGGATTCACTCCTGGGATCTAATTTGTAAGTAGAAATCTCTGGAGAAGGCATAGAAAATTAAAAAATAAAAAGTACATGAATTCTATTAGTTCTGTTTTTGATCTTATAACTCCCATTCTTAGAGTCTGTTTTTGTTAACTTTATCCTTAATTTATATAGTTTCAGATCTTCATTGTAGAAAGTTTGAGTTAAATATTGGAAAATTTATCATTAGATTTCTAATATGTCAAGTCCCCTTGATGAGCTGGCAATCCCTTTATGTGCAGGTGATGACATTACTGAAAAAAACTTGTGTACCGACTTCATTTGCTGGCAGCAAGGAATTATGCCTAAGTGTCTGGACTAACACAGAATTTAGAAGAAGGAAAAATATCAGGTAGGGAGAATTTCCCAAATAGCTTGACTGTGAAGCAAATGTACATTTCAGGTTAAGCTATTGCCTGTGTGGCTTTCATTAAAAAGTTGAGAATTGAGCCCATTGGGGATCACAAAGATGGAAAACATTCATAGTGGAACATTTTTAGAATTAATTTAAGGAAATTATTAAAGAAATTGAGTTTAGTTATTGAGAAAATTCTACAAAGTCATCTGTTTTGAAACAAATGTTGGCAACATTCAGAATACAGCTATAAAAAGTTTTGTATCTTGCCTTGGTCCTTTCTTTTGTAACAAGTCTCACAAATACCTTGCATTAATTGTGGTAGATTCTGGTTATAGTGGTCAGTACTATATGGTGTTGTGCGTTTTGAAAATAGCAGAATACAAGATACAATTCAAAGATTAATTTTAAGCTATGGCATATTTTTGGTCTGGTTGGTTTAAAAAGGCTAAGGATTTGATTCACTGCATTTCAAATGAGAAGGATTTCTTTATCTAGTGGAAAAGAAAATTTTAGTAAGTAAGCACTTGTTTTAAATTTTAATGAATAAGCACTTCTTTTAACTTGTTTTATGACCTCACAAACTTGGAAGAGAAATACTTGTATTGCCAAGTGGCATAAGTAAAAAATAGTTTTGATTTCTGTATGTTGCAGCAGTCTGACATGGATCATGGCTAGCAAATATTTTACTGTTCTTTTGCATTGTTGCAAAATCATTTTCCTTGAGGTGTGAAGAGAGAGTAAAACAGTCAAGCTTGAATGAATAAAATGGTATACGATGCAGATTTAAAGATACATTATTGAAAAATGTGCCTTTTCTACTTTTTGTTGAGAGGCTCCTATCATCTCATTTCTCAAAAGCTGGAAAAGGGTGCAATAACTTGGCATTAAATTGTATGGTTTCTTATTTAAATTATTTTAACTACAGAACATGAACACTTCAAGGATATATGAAACATGAGAAGTGACATGCTACTTAAAAGGTTTTAACTGAAATGTGGGGGAAGAGAGGAAGAAATGCTAATAGCAGCAATGTGCATAAATTGCATCCATATACTTGTGTGTAAATCATTTTTACGTATCTATGTGTCAGAAAGTGGTAAACTGAAGCTTTTTTATTCTTCTAAATTTATATCTGTGGAGAAAAAGATGCAATATTTAATTAGTGAAATATTTGTATACTTTTATACTTTTTTAAGCCTAGCTTTGCGAAAATGTATTGCTTCCCTGAAATCCTTACGTACTCTTGTCATTAACACAGGCATAAAATTACAGAATTTACAATGAAATGTTTACCACATCGTCCCTCATGGGAGAGGGGAGCATGCAATGATGGTTTTAAGATGGAGTGATTCCTCCATAGGAGCTTCCTGAAGAAGCACTCATTAACACTAGCTCACCTTCCCTGTGGGTGCCAAATCAAGTGTTTATGAAGCTATGTTGCAAACCAGATCACTGAAACATGATTTCCTTTTAAAAATCTTCTGTGAAGACATATGTGAGCTCTGTCCGTAACAGTTGACAGATATTCTTCTGTAACAGGGGAATAACTGCATTTAAAATGTTCAATCTTGAAGGCATAGTGGATTATTATAAAGAGAAGCCTCATGTAGAATCTGGAAATTAGTAGGAAAAGCTATGGTGGTGATCTGTTAAAGAAAGATGTGAGTTTTCTTAATACAGAAGAGCCCTTCTTATGGATTAGTATTGGTGAGGGGGAGAGATGTGTTCTTTCAGTTTCTACAGTAGCACTCTTTATTCACCAAGTGATGAAAAACTTAACTGTGACTTACAGTTGCTTAACTGTAACTGTGGTAAGACTGCAGCATAAGTTCTTCTGCAGTGCTTGGGAATCAGTATTTTCAAACAGGAGTCTCTTGGAGCATTATGAAACAGGAAAGCTGGAACTGAGCCCTATATGTTTTTTAAACTTGAGTACATTCTCCTTTTTTGTTCCTTGAAGTTGTGTATGTCATTGTTACCACATTTAGGGGAAAAAGCTATTTCCTGTATTAAGCTATTTATGTGTATTAAAAGAAACAAAAAAATCTTTGAGGATAAAGTTTTGTTTTTTTTTGTTTTGTTTTGTTTTTTAAGAAACTTGCAGAAAACTAAGGAGATACTGTTTTTGAGAAGCCCCTAATACAATGTAACAATGGAGATACAACAACTTGGGAACTTAAGTATGTGAGTCTGGCTACAGGTTTCCCAGACTTCACTTAAGTAGGGGATACTGAAGAGTTCCTGATGCTTCCAATGAAAACAGGAAAATTGGTCTCTCTGGAAACATTCTGTTGGGAAGCTGTTGTTAAGTGAGGGAAGAGCTGGTAGAGATGAGCTCTAGCGAAGGAATGGCTAGGGAACTTTGGGAACTTTCTTATCCTGTTGTAAAGGTGGTAATGTGGTATCTGCAGGGTACCCAGTTTGGCTTCATTCTGGGTCACCATTCTGCAACTTGAGTGCTCTACAGATGCCATCAGGATACAAGAAGAAATAGTTCTCTGCAAGTTGCAGACTTCACTGTGGCTGTTCTGATCTGTATTGACTGTGTTCTGATAACACATTTTTACCTTGCAGCTAGGTTAGAGGAACTGGACTCTTACTGCCTGTTGGCTTAGTTGTGGTGATAGTAACTACTAGAGTAAAAATGCTTTTAAGTCCTTCTCACTAACCAGAATGAAAAGTGGGTCTGTCACATTTGTAAAGTGTGTGGCTTTTTTTTTGACAAGATAGAAATGGAAAATGTGGTTCTTACAGCCTGAGAGATGAACACTTAATAGGAGAAACCCTGAATAATTCTGTTTAACTTGGTAATCAAGTTTGTTCTGTTTGTTGGGAAGGGAGATAGAACAAGTCTTACTTGACGCGTGAAACAAATGTGGTGATTGCCTTCACTGATATAAACAGGCATATGCAAAACTTACCCATCTGCTTTCCATGTGTAATTAAGTGGTAAGTCAAATGTCAGTAGATGGAGTATATTTTGTTTTTCTAGTTTTTATCATTTTTATGCTTCTTTTGGTGAAGTCTCAGTAAACCTTGTGTTTTGAATATTGTTTGAAGTTAGTTACCTAATGCATTTTTTTAAGATTTAAAAATGTTATTTTGTGATTCAACAGCATTCCATGCAACTCCTAATACTTACAAAAGAAAGAATACAGAAACAGCATTAGATAATAAGCCTTGTGGACCGCACTGTTATCAACATCTGGTAAGATTTCAAATAAACTGTAAGAATTCACTAAAACAGAAATACTTGTAAAACACCAAGCTGCAGGTAGTGTTAGGACGTGCTAGGTATACAGACATGCCTATATTTGTGGGCCACTTAGAGTCGAATCTGTTGTCTTCAGTTTTGTGAAAGGAGAATGTTAATCACCAAATGAAAGTCTGAGTAAGAATAACTTTTAACTCTATTAGATGTAGTCTGACAGTTATAGGGAAGAAAGATCGTTACCTCCTAATGACACATTGTTGCCATTGTGTCTAACTTAGTTTAAGAACTGGGTGTTACAGACAGCTCTCATAAGTTACATATCAACTAAAAATTGTACAGGTTTAGTTTACTGAAGGGCAGTTATATCCAGCATTTGTGTTTTTAAGAAACAACGTGATAGAAATTAAGGGGAAAGTGTTAGTAATATAATTTCAAATTTCTCTCATACTTGCTCTAATTTTTTTAATGTGAGAAACTACATATCTAATTTTCCAATCTGAAAACATACTATTGTCATATCCCTTCTCACTGGAAGGGAAATTGCCACTGATTGTATTTTGAAAAATGCAGAATATGTATTGTTTAGGCAAGAAAAGTTCTTGTTTTGAAGGCCATTCTCAGTGGGAAATTCTCATTCCTTCTGTCACCTAGGAAGATGGAAACTTACTACTGAATTATTTTTCACTTGGCAGCCAAAATGAAAGTAGAATTGAAATACATAAATACTTTGTAAATGTAGATTTATTCATGGTAATATCAGAAGTATTCATGTTCGTGACAGAAAACCTGAACACAGAGACATTAAAAACAATTTGCATAATTGGTATGAGTAAATTAACTGGAATTTATGTATACATGATTAAGTTAGAGAACAGTGTAGAATAACGCAAGCCTGTAGAGTATGTAAGTAGAATCTGTTATCTGCCAACCCCAGGCTAGAGGTGAAAACACCTTTAAACTCTTTACTGAAAATTGTAGTGTTTTGTGTTTAGGAAGGTGCAAAGGAGTTTGCAGCTGCCCTGACTGCTGAGCGTATAAAGACACCACCAAAGCGCCCAGGTGGCCGCCGAAGGGGAAGACTTCCAAACAACACCAGCAGACCCAGCACACCAACAATAAATGTATTGGAATCAAAAGACACAGACAGTGACAGGGAAGCTGGAACTGAAACTGGAGGAGAAAACAATGATAAAGAAGAAGAAGAAAAGAAAGATGAAACATCTAGTTCCTCTGGTAAGCTTCTTTAATTATTTGCAATGCTTGAGAGCATGAATCTAGATTATGCCATGCAATCTTAGAAACCCTGTATTTGAAAAGTATGGAAATCAGAAAAAAAAAACAATATAAGTTTAATAGAAACCTGTAAAAAAAAATGTACAGATTGTCTCAATTATGTATAGAAGTTAGATGTGTAGTTTGACTAGCCACAGTTACCTAATTTTAAACTTCTTCAAGAGCTGTGTGAAAATTGCTGTTTTGTTATAGTACTTAAATAAAAGAAACAAGTCAAAATGCAGGCTATTTACAGTTGGATAGGTTAATAATTTGATGTTTGTAAAGTCTATGGAAAAATTTTGAAACATAACCTTACATTGATCCACGCTTTCAATAATTATTTATTACAGAAGCAAATTCTAGGTGTCAAACACCAATAAAGATGAAGCCAAATATTGAGCCTCCAGAGAATGTGGAATGGAGTGGTGCAGAAGCCTCAATGTTTAGAGTTCTTATTGGCACCTACTATGACAACTTCTGTGCAATTGCTAGACTGATTGGGACCAAAACATGTAGGCAGGTAAGGAGGGGGGAAACTGTTACTAAGGATGATAGTATTTTATTTTCAAAAACTGAGGTACAGAAGTACTAGCACTGAAAGAAAATTAACTAATTTTCTTGTTTTTCCTAAGAATGCTATAATACAGAATATGTGACACATATATAAAAGTTAGTTTTAGATCTTTTTTAAATTAAATTTACAGGAAGTTGTAGTCAGACTATCTGTTCTTAACGAGAAGAATAATAAACTTTAAATATACTGAAAAGAGACTATGACTGGATATAATCTGTAAGATGTTGGTTGGAGGAAATCATATTAACTTAGAAAATGAGCAACTTTCTACTAGTGAGAGATTTATCGTGGATGTATTATGGTATCTCTTGTTAGGTGTATGAGTTTAGAGTAAAGGAATCTAGTATTATTGCTCCAGTCCCTGCTGAAGATGTTGATACTCCTCCCAGAAAGAAGAAAAGGAAACACAGGTAAATTTGTTACTAAATAACCTTAGCATAACAGTAAATTGGAGATGCAAGGGATCAGAACATAAATTATTTTGAAGGAAAAGTCATGCAACTCCTCTCCTTTTCTTTTCAAAAACAAAATTTGCAGCAATAAAATTGAAGTATGTTGTTTTCACACAAAAGCACTACCGCATAGGCAAGCATAACCCTTCCACTTTCCTTCCTTCCCCCCTTCCTTGTAACCTCTTAAAAAGCCAGATTCTGGGTAGGTTTATTTTTGCAAATAAACAAGTTTATGTTAGAAATACTCATCTATACAGATGGTTAAAACATTCAGGATATTTCAGTATAATTTTGTTTCAGCAATAAATAATAAATTTACAAGCATGATTGTGGTACTCAATAATGATTATATGTTATTTTGCAAATTAAAATCTATGGTTTTATGTTGAAATGTATTCCATCAAAATTCTATTCAGATCATCAGTAAGAAAAAATGTTTCAGGAAACCAGGATTGCCTTTTTGGGAGGGGTGGCAGTGGGAATTCCTTTATCGCACTCAGCTTCATTATCAACTAGAACTTCAACTGAAGAAACAAGTTAATGAATTATTATTTAAAGTGTGGCTGCAATTAAGAACCTTCAATTAAGTACAAAATACAGCTATTTGCTGGAGCTAGAAAGACCACCTAAAACAATTCCTGTTGAAATTATAAACTTACTGTCCAATGTCAGTGAAATGTAATCTTTGAGAATACTCAAGTTGGAGAAATGTGACAACTTGTGTGTTGTGATCATTTTTATTCCCAGGGATAAGAAAATAGGAGATAAATTAATAAATAAATGACTGAAAATTAGCAAGAGCATTTCTTTCTGCAAGGAATAAGTATACTTTTTTTTTCCATATTTCCTTTTTTTCCCTTTAACTTTCCTTTTCTTCCACCAAGTTCATTCTTCCAGTTCTTCTCCCAGTAATTCTAGGTATATTTATTATTTTCAGGGTTAATTAAATTCCTAATGTTGGTTCAAAAACTACTGCTGGAGTTGAATGTTTCTGCTTTGTAGCACAGAAACAGCTGATGTAAGCTAGGAAAAAAATTGGTGAGCATCTGGAAGAGATTCTGTCTGGCCTAAGCAAAACCTATATTGATTTAATGTTTCTGGCACAGCTTTCAAGTTTGTGGGCATTTTTGGGGCTTGGCTGTTAAAATCTGGAGTGATTAGCCACAGTGTAAGTTTGGAATATTGAGTTGGGAAGCTTGCTTTCAGGTTCATGCAAATTGCTATAAAAATAGTGGCAGTACATCTATTCGGAAAGCGCAACTAAAAGTACTCAAATTCATTTTGAAGCTGAAATGGATTGTACGGTTATGGATTGACATTGTTTTGGAGGAGTTTGGGGACTTTATTTTAAATAAATGAAAGAATATACCAGTATGTGGGGTTTCTTGATGTTCCTTTCTTCCTACTAGTTGCCAATAAACAAAAAAACTTGTATGCCAGTGATTTGGTTTTGAAATACCTTTTAATTATTTTTTTATCCCTCAGTGAAGGAAGAATTTTTCATTTGATTTCAGAGAATGTGGCAGTCAAGCAGTCTCCACTCTATGTGCAGCAGTCTTTCAAAAAAGGAAAAACTTTTAGCCCATCTACATACGAGTGTAATCTGAGCACTGTCTAAAGATTGCACGTGATCCTAGTGATTGGGAAAACCATCTGGAAGTCTTTGTCTGGTTCTTATGCTGAGTCCAGTTTGATTTTACTCAGTCACGGAGTAAATCCAGTCCTAGAGGGAGGATAGTTCTCTCTTTTTCTTTGCACTTCCCCATTGCAAGGGACTTGCTGGTCTGCAGGTTATACGTGTGCAGATGTGGTACACAGCATTTAAGGAAAAGCAGCATTTACCAAACAGAAAAGCAGCAGCAGAGGACTTAATGATGTTTTCTATCTGATTTAATAGCAGATTCTCTTATAAGGCTTTATGTTGAATTTCTTTTTAAATATCCACATAGTATGATAAAATGACAGTTCTGTCTTGTCAGTGGAGCTGCCATTGTTAGCTGAATGGCATATTTCCCATGTGGTCTTGTTTGCATTCATGTAGGCATACTGAGCAACTAGCTGGCATGACTGTACACATTTGGGATAGTAAAAGATGCTCTCTCCTTCCTTCCAGTGTCATTTTAGTTAGATAGCTGTAATAAGACTGCTCAGTGACAGGAGAAAACTTTTTAGGTAGTTATTTTTTGGAGAGCTGGTAAATGTTAGAACTTGTCTTATATATCAGAGATTAACTTGGCAGTTTGTGACAACTCTGCTTTGCTAGCAGAGTAAGTACTTTGCACGAGAAGCAGACAATAGAAAAAGCTGAATAAAGAAAAAAAGGGTTCTTCAGTACTGTTCATTCTCTTATCTATGTGCTTTTTCTTCTATTGCTGGGAACTGAACTGCACTTCCTTTAATCAGCACTCTTCCATCTGCATTGTTAGGGATCTGTTATTGATTGCCATGTAATGCTGCTGCTTGATTTTTTTTTTCATCCCTTCCCTTTCCCATCCTCTATTCAGATGTGAGTTTACTTACTAAATTTATTTGAAAGTATTTTCTTTTTTCCCAATTTTTTCTCATTTTCATCCTGCTGTCCCCAGACTACTGTTCACTAACTACATATGTTTGAGTAGCTAATGCGGTTCTGCATAGAGTTCATGGTGTAAAGATGCATGTTAGCAAGGAAGAAAAATCATTTTGACAGCTGCTGTCATAATGCTTCTGGAAATGCTTGTTTTCTAAGCTGGCTATCCTGCAGATGTTAGCAACCAGATGTACAAATCCACCTGCTTGTTTGGAATTCTGCCACTGAGTTTCTAATTTATTTTTTTCTCTGCCCTGTGATGTGAGTGCTTCCTCAACTTTGTCTTCTCCTTCCCTTCAGTTCTTGGTGCACAAGGCCTGATCTTGCTTTATATTTCTGGTTTAGATAGCACGTTATAGGGCACATGAAGACATTAGTCTCTCTGCCTCTGATAGGGTGCGTACTCATTCAGGCTTCAGTTCTTTGTACTAGTAAGGGGAACCTACAGTGCTTCCTAGCTGTTTTTGAAAGTTGCAAGAAAATGGAAACAATACTTGGTAGTGCTAATGAAACCCCAATGTTTACCCCAAAATATTGCATGTGACAGGAGTAGGCAGCAAACAACTGAATTAAAGATGAGATTGAGATGATGCTTGTATAAAAGAACGTACCAGGTAAAAAATCCTATTTGGGTAGGTACAGCAGAAGATAATTTTTCAGAACAGACTTTGGACTGTTGCATTCATTGAAAGGCAGTACAGTTTAAGTATTCTATGCTGAGGAATTTGAGTACAGGTGTTTACTAGTATTTCAGACTAGTATTTCAGATCAGTTATAATAAGTAAATTTGCACAGAAAGTAAAGTTGGTAGATGCAGCTAGCATTGTATTTCATAGTTATTTTGTTGGGGAGTGAGTGTTGTTCTATATTTCCTTGATGCTGCTATATAATGTACTAATTAATAGCAAGTATCAAATTTTGAAAATCCTAACTCCAACTAATTTAACTTTTTAAAAATTGTTTATTCACTGAAATTCAGCTGCTAACAAAAATGCATTTAAAAAAAAACATGTATTTCTTCTTTTAATTTTAAGGCTGCTGAAATTTTTGAAATGTGTGTTTGGTCCAGACATATTTTTGCTTGATTATGTTTGACTCTGCTATTCATGATATGCTACTTGCCCACAAAATTTGCAACCTGAAATGGCTACAAAATAAGGGGGTAATCATAACTTGCAAGAAATTGCAAGTGTAGCAAGCTATGCTGTGATAAACAAAAACGTTATTCCAACAAACACACTCCACAAATGCCCCAACCTCCTGCCCCCAAGCAAACTTGCAAAAGCATTGCTTAGGTAAGGTAACAGAGAAAGAGGACACTGAAGGAAAACTATATGTAAGAGGAAAGCATATAATGCACATAAAGTTTGAAATAGAAGGGAAACGGCTTAGCAGTGTGATTTCCTGTTGTCACACACTTGGAGATTGGTAGATGAGGGGTAATACCTGGTTGTGATCTGTAGGAGACTACTAGTGTGGTGCTGAGCCCAAGTCCTGTGATGCAAACAGCTGACAGACTTTCTCTCCTCTGTTTAGACATGCCCCTGCATATCTGCAATTTGATATCTGCTGCTGCTGCTTCTGCCCACTAGAAGCAGTTCCAGCAAGTCACCTTCTTGCAGGGTTCCTTCAAGGCCAACCAAATTTAAATCATCTCTAGCCTGGGCTGGGTGGGGGCTGCTCATGTGTACAATTCTGGGACTAGAGTAATGCAGTGGTGTGGGGAGAGGGAGGGATGAGTCTGCAGAGCGTTGAGTTTTGTCAGCTTCAAGAGACTAGAACAAGGTGATTCTGCTGCAACCACTTCTGATGTCTGTGCAGTTAGTGGATGTTCATGTTACCAGCAACTACCCAGTTCATATCAAGCATTGGTGCAAGATGCAGATATCTTTCCCAGCCCACTGCAGGAAGAGTTCCTGTCAACCTTCTTGTGTTTGTTTTGTGTTTTTGCAGGTTGTGGGCTGCTCATTGCAGAAAGATACAGCTGAAAAAGGGTTAGCATCTTTCCATTCAATTTATGTCCTGAACTTTTAAGATCCTACTATTGCTTTTTTGGTTTGCTTGTTTATTTGTTTGTATTTTTTAATGCTAGGTCATTATATACATTCCATGGGGAGCTAGAGATCATAGGGGAAGTAAATAAATAAATCTCATTACAGACAGTAGGGATATAAAATAAACTACATTGTTTAAATAACTTATTGGAAATACTCTATAAATCAATGAAAACGGTAGGAGGCTGAATTTACAATTTAAGTATGGTGTCATTAGAATACATAAAACAGTATCAAAAATAGGAGCTGCAGTAAAAAGCGGCATTTTTTTCTTTAAAAAACAGCTTATTTTAGAAATTGTTTTCTGAAAAATTATTGAGAATGGTTGGGAATTTTAGCAACGAATAATCAGTTTGTTTCTCTCCCCTTTTTTGTTGCTGGTTGAGCATTTCTGTAAATGTATGCGAACCCAACAAAAGCTCAGGAGTATTAACAGCAAATGTAATTTATATTGCACCAATTTCTCCTAGCTGCTCTACAGGTAATGCTAGATTTTCTACCAGTAGTCCCTCCTAGCCTGTAAGATGTTAGCATTGTCTGTATTGGAAAATTGACTTCGGAAATCACAGTGGTATAATGACCAAGTATTATTTTGCCCAGCATTATCTATTTTAAAGTTGACTGTTGCTCTAGTGTAAAAATGATCTGGGGGTGTTTGAGCAAATTTACTTTGAATAATACCAGGGTTACTCTACCACATATTTACGCAGGGAATTATACCATTGTAGTCTTGTTTTTCAGTTTTCCACAGTAGAAATCTTCCATCTTTGTATACTTCAAGTAGCTAAGTAATGGGAAGAATGAATTGCACAAGGAAATAAGCGTCTAATGGGGTCAAACACCTAAGTAATGTTATGGTTCTGGTTTGGTATCTTTAAAAATAAAAATAAATTAAAAAAAAAACACACCAACATATGCTGCTAGTATTGGGCTTGTTTGGTTTTGGGGTTCCTTAGTTAAGGAACTTAAACTGCATGAGGGGAACTGCATATTGTTTGTTTACACCTTACACCATTACAAAATTTTGCTATTTTTATTCAGATGGGTCATCAAATCATGTTTACAACTATCAGCCATGTGATCATCCACGTCAGCCTTGTGACAGCTCATGCCCATGTGTAATTGCTCAAAACTTCTGTGAGAAGTTTTGTCAGTGCAGCTCAGAATGTAAGTAAAAATATGAGCTATCTATATTTTTTTCACTGTCCCAGTGTTTCTGTACTAGCTCTCTGTCCCTGCTGCAGGCAGTGTTTGCAAGAGGAGCAAATAGTGTTGAACAGTGTTTACAAAAATAAATAAAAGCAGCACAATATTCAGTTTTATCTTGCCCTCTTGTTAGCCACTGAACAAAGTTGAAGCCTTAATGCTTAGAATTAAGGAAGACTGAAGTAAAATCAGAGAAGGCAAGAATTCTTAGTACTTCCAAACGTCCTATAAAAGATCAGTGGTTGTTTTGTTTTTAATATTCTGATATGCTACAATCTCTATTGTCTCTTGTACAATCTCTTTTACCTGGTACTTTTTTCATACTTGCCCTTTTTGTTTTTCTTATGTTCCTTTTTAGGCCAAAACAGGTTTCCTGGATGTCGTTGTAAAGCACAATGCAACACTAAGCAGTGTCCATGTTACTTAGCTGTACGTGAATGTGATCCTGATCTCTGTTTAACATGTGGAGCAGCTGACCACTGGGACAGCAAAAATGTTTCTTGCAAGAACTGCAGCATTCAGAGAGGATCCAAAAAAGTATGTAGATACACAATTACATGCCTATTGCCTTGTTCTGTTTTTTGAGGCATTTTCATATCAGAATATGAAATTTCTTTGTCTTCATGCTTTCAAAAAGGGGAAAAAAACACAATTAAAATCAAACAAAAACTAACCAAACAACAATAAAAAGCCAAAAACCAGAACAAAAGGGGAGATAGCTGTCACTTATGTTACTTTGTTTATGTGCTGCTGTTAAGCTTGTACATTTTATCATACACCACTACCGTGTTAATGTTTTTAGTGTTCTCTGTATAATACTATGGTAGAATATTTCTTTCTCCCAGTCAGGCTTCTCTTGTATTTTGCAAGTATTCTGCTGTTATAAAGTGGTAGCGTGTAAGCCTTTCTCTAGTTCAGGATAAGAAAACCTGGCTCAAACATAGATACTGCTATTCTTTAAGTTGTTGATTCTAACGCAACAACTTGTACACAGTCTACCAAATATATCTGGAAAGCCTGTTCAGCTCTCTTTTAGAAGAACAGAACAGAACAAAAACTTCTGCTCTGGAGCATCTTCCCACCAGCTAGGCTGTCAAATGGTGAACTAATTAGTATTATACTCCTGTCAGCAGACCTTTCTAGTTTGAAGTCCTTAGTGCATATGTTGTCTAAGTTTTTTTTTTCTTTCCACCCTGCTCCCACAGCACTTGCTGTTGGCACCTTCAGATGTGGCAGGCTGGGGAATATTCATCAAGGATCCTGTACAGAAGAATGAATTCATCTCTGAATACTGTGGTGAGGTAAAGAAGGTTATGTATAAACTTAATTGGTAAAGCTGCATGTTGGCTGGGAACCAAGAGATTGTCTATAATGTGATGTGATATTCTTTAGAGAGACAAAGGTGATTGACTAAGTATCTATTTATTGCTGTCAGAGACTCCAAACCCAGGAGTCAGATGGTTGAAATGTCACAAAACTAATGACATAGGTTCTTGTGAGAATGATTGTTGAAGTGTCATTTTTATCTCTGATATAATTTCAATTCAGACACACCTGGAACTTTGTGTAAGATCATTTAATATAGTACTAAAATTCAGTAGGCACTTCCATTAACTGATATTCCACAATAATAAATAATAAAACTGAATCATATGCAGTCTTGATTTTGAGATAAGCAATTCTGGCTTTCTTCCTGTTCTGAAAGAACTTCTTTGTGCTTAGAGTAAACCATGATTGCTTGATAACTCCAGAATACTGAAAAAAGGGTTTTATGTTTGGGAATATTTTCAGTGCCACAGAATAAATAAGGCCTCTATTTTTTCCAACCTTGAGTTCTTATGGTTACAAAAGGGGAGAGGTGGTCTACTTTACAAATACTGTTCCTTTCAGATTATTTCTCAGGATGAGGCAGACAGAAGAGGAAAAGTATATGACAAGTACATGTGCAGCTTTCTGTTTAACTTGAATAATGGTAAGTATTTACAAGTTACAATTCTTACAACATAAATAAAATATGTATTTTCACAATATCCTTCAGCCCTGTTCTTTTGCAGACAGCATGCAAGACTAAGCATTTTTTTATTTTCCTTACTTTTTCCCAGTAACTTTCTTGGTTCCTAGTGCTGATCGTGTTTAATGTAAACACTATTCAAATGATAGTAGTAGTAAAGCCTATTATACAAGCCAGCTATGCAAGATGTGTAGGGTAGAAGTGAATTTTCAAGGAGTAAAATTACATGCAACCACTAGTAAACTAACCTGAATATTAAAAGTCATGTGAGCTACTGTTTGAAATAATTTTATTGTGACTTAAATTAGCAGTAAGTTATGAAGGTAGTTTGGGGGGAAAAGGAGAGGGAGCCACACAAATGTACAGCTACTGCTGCCTGAAGAGGAAAAACACTGACTGTACTGTGTCAGTTATGGAATACTAGAAAATATTTGGAAGAAAAAAGCTGCCTTCTGTAAATGTTAACTTAATATATTTATGGAATTTGTCCTTGTGGAGTAAGTTTAGAGAAGCTTCAAGTGAGAAACTAAGTTATTTCTACTGGGGCAGGAGATAAATGGGCTGCTCAGTGTTGGGCAGCAGGAACATTCTAAGTTGTAGAACAATAAAGTTACTGTAAGAGACTGTGCAAGCTCTTCCACATGGGAAGCTAAGCAGTTACCTTTCCAGCTGCTAATATCTAAGCACACTAGGTATTAAATACCAAAAAATATTTGTAGGTGACCTATCTATCACTTGTGGTCTTTTTTTCCTAGATTTTGTGGTTGATGCAACACGCAAGGGCAACAAGATTAGATTTGCAAACCATTCGGTAAATCCCAACTGCTATGCAAAAGGTAAATTTTAAATTCACCTTTAGTGTAGCCATACATGAAATGTTGTGGGATACTAGTTCAGAATATATGTTTTCAGTATGTGTGTTAACATGAGTTTGTTTCTTTTTAACAGTTATGATGGTTAATGGTGATCACAGAATAGGAATATTTGCTAAAAGAGCCATTCAGACTGGTGAAGAACTGTTCTTTGACTACAGGTTGGTAGATGTTTTGTGTAACTTCTTATCACACATTGGATTATCTAACTGTATTTCTTGGTCAGCTCAAAATTAGCTGCTGAGACCTGAAGCTGCAAGGCACAGTAATTGAGAGACAGTCCTGGAGCATCTGTTCTAAAGTCACATAACAATAGTAAGATTGACTTAAGCAAAACAACTGGCCAAGAGCCTTGCAAACCTTCAACAGCAGCTTTTATTGAGAAAAGAAATGGTACTTAGAAAGGGGGACAGATTTGCATAATGTTCCCAGGCAGACAAGCATTAAACTTTCTTTGGGTAAGATTCTGTATGTAGCAGTACAGGCTGTCTCTACCATCATTCAGAAATGGGCAAGAAATATTTTTGCTGTATTACTGAGAAATGCTTACTAAGATTGTGTTCATACTTTCCTGTAAAATCATTACTAGAAGCAGACCTATCCAGTGAAAACAATACTATTTAACTGCATTTCTCAAGGTTGACTTCATTTTAGCTAATGGAAGGAAATTAACTTTTGCAGTGTGAGCTGCAGGATGAAAAGTATGGATTTTTCCCCCTTTGGCTCATGCTTGTCTTAAAGCAATTTCTTGAATGTTCTGCATTGTTCTGTATCTGCAAATTGACAGAGGAAACAAAGGCCCTAGTAGTGGGAAAACTATGGCATTTCTGAGGGTATTCCAGATTGAGCTCCTGTGCTGTTAGTTCAGGACAGTGAAGTTGAAATGCTCAGTGTGACTGATTTTTGTTTTTATTTTTATTTCAGATATAGCCAAGCTGATGCCCTTAAATATGTGGGCATAGAAAGAGAAATGGAAATCCCTTGACACCAGCTACCTCTTCTTTTAAACATACAGCTGCCTTATCTTCAGGAATTTCTAGTACTGTGGGCAATTTTTAAAAGATAAAATGATGCAATTTGAAATTCTGTATTTGCAAAGTACTGTAACAGTAATTTATAGTAACAAATTTTAAAAAAAACAACTTTTTATTGCCTTCTCACCAGCTGCAAAGTGTTTTGTACCTATGACCTTTTGCAATAATGTGGTGTGGTACATTTTTCAACCTTGAATAAAGGATACTTGAACTTCATTTTTACTGCAATGGAGTTGGGATTCTGTGCTAGGTAGCTGAAGAAGCAAACTGGCGACTTGTTTTCAATTTCTGAATAAAGGCAGCCCATATTTGCCTAGGTCTGGTTCTGTTACTTCAGGTCACATTTACATTAAATTGTTTACATACAATCCTCTCTGCCCTTTCAGGCAGGAACTTCAACTGTAGCACTTAAATAGAAGAGTAGTGGTCTTCAGTTTTCATGCACCCTTAGGCTAAAGCTACATTCAGGTTTAGAGAAGTGAGGGCTGAAGGACAAACATCTAAGCTGACCTGTTGTCATACTATCAACTGTACTTAATCATTTTTCCTCTACTTTTGCTATATCTATCTCATCAGTCCTACCATGAGACTGAGTCCTACTAGTCCATTAGCAGCAGATGGACACTGAAAGAAAAAGGGGAGGGAGGGGACTAAATAGAGTTGTGATTATTTCTGAAGCAAAGTGTTTTCATGACAAATACTAAGATGTGGTGCCTAATGTTACAAGGTTTTCTTCTAGACACATACTAGCTTAACAGTAATCCAGCTTTCCCAACAGGTGCCATGAATCTCTGCAGAAAAAACACTGAAGAGGCCATGTGTCATCTGATAAGGGAACAGTGTTCCCTTAACTCCAGTAACTGCTATCCTCAATTATGGCTTTCCTTATGCTGCAACCTGAATGATGCAGTAATTATGTACATGTATCACGTGCATCAACCACTTAAGCCAGTTAAGAGATGCAACCTGTAATGCAATCTGTAATGCAATCTGTAAGCAACAACTGTTTTGCTTATTGGTATAAACATCTAGCTCTTACTACAAACTTTGTGTATGTTTTCATCCAAAATCTTTTAGATTGCAGGTAGTCATCTGTTTGGGTCTTGTACAGAGCTATCAGATGTTTATTTTGTATTTGCCAGCGGAGTCTGAACTCTGCAGCTTACTGCTAGAACATGATGCTCTGATATGTTGTCAAAACAGCTGGGCTAAGAGGGCACAGACAGGAAAACAGTATTACAAAACCAATTTCAAGACAGCCTGTCAGTAATGACTGACTGCATTCTGGCCTGAGGAGGTTCTAACTCACTGTTCCTTTTCACACAGAGCTGAAGTATTGCAGTCTGGTATCAGGTGCTCAGTGCCATCTTGTGCCACAATGACTTGAGGCATAAGAACTAAGAATTCATACCCTTTATCTTACTGATGAAAAAAAAAAAATCAGCTTGAACCATTCAAACCTTTAGGGGCAGTTGCAAGGGGAGAAAGCCTCCTTTGCTGGTCATTTTTGCTTTCTAGTCTCCATCCCTCTCCATGTTGTAACATGGGTGACAGTCAGCTCTTCTACTTTTGCAAGGTCAAAACTTTTTCACCCTGCTTAGCTAAAGCATTTCAATTGCCTAGCGCTAGACTGAGAGCAGATGGGCTTTTTAAAATAGAGCTCTGCACAACATAACATGCAAACTATACAAAGCAGTACTGCTTTAACCAGTGATGGGTTAGGCTGCCCAACAAGGCTGTGAAAGGCAGCTCACAGCAGGTTATTTCTGGCATCCCACATGATCATTTGGTATGCTTCTCTAGTGCCATACCACCCTTACATTCCCCTACAGAAAAAAGCTTATGAACTTCAAAAGGCAACTCAAAAATCAAACAGCAAGGTGCATTTAATCGTGCAGGCAGTCTTCAGTGCAATTGAAGTTCTTTCAGTACAGGAATAGGAAGCTTGCAAAATCTCAAGTTGATGAGACTTTATCCATTTTCCAAACAAGTTAGAATGCAATCTAATACTCCACAATTCAAGCTGGGACTTTTTTTTTTTTTAAACTAAGCATTTTTGTAGGTCAGAGCCTAGTTATTAGTTATAACCACAAAAATTAGTTATAACCACAAAACTTAGATTCCCTCAGAGAAGAACATTATCAACACCACACCTGCCTCCCTTCATGCCACACAAGCAAAAAAAAAACTGCTCATTCAGTTTCTGGTCAGGGGAAAAAAGGGTTTGGCTGCAGAAGCAAATGCCTTTTCACCAGCAAGAATGAAAAATATAGTTAACAAGAGTGAGTTGTGTGAAGATGGTAGCTTTTTGCTTGTAACATACATAAGCCAGTTTTCACTTCACATGTATATGATGAATATACATGAAAATAATGGAATGAAGCTTGGTCAATCACTGTATGTATAGTAAATATTTTATTCCCATCACAGGTTGCATTTAATAGGAATTAATCTTAAGGAACACACTCAGTTTTCTGTTCTATTCAAAGAAATGGGCAGCCTAAACCTTATTCAATGCAATACTTAGGCGAGTGTGATGGGATATGTTTAAAATACTCCAATTTCAGATGACCAAGTATTTTTTCCGTATTTCACATTTTCTATTCCACTTATCTTGTGAAATCACAGTTTTCTTCTCTTTTCAAATCAGGCATTTCCTCTTCAAAAAGAAACAATACTAATGTTTGATTACAGATGAAAATTAATCTCTCCAGAGAACAAAGTATGCTTTAAATCACTGGAAAAGGGGAAAGGAGGAAAAGCAAAACAACTTTCTATAGCTTTCATAACCATTATACCTTTTATTTACATTTAGAAAGATAAGTCATGAAACTTAAAACAATAAAACCAAATGCAACTTGTACAGAAATCTTTTAATTTTTTTTTTATTTATCACATTAAAAAATGAAACACACTATACAAATGGTTTTTCATAGCAGATTACACATGGGTCCATTCAGACTCGCTCTCAAAGTGCTGCCAACATTTATAAGTGCTGCCTGTGATGGCAGCTGTTTATCATATAGCCAATGTATTGATTTAAATGCAGTAGCATGCAACCCTTAAAGGAGAAGGGTTTGATTCCTTTCTGTTCTTAAATTAGGTTAAATGGCATTGGTGTCCATATTTACATACTTGAAATGTATCAATCCTGAGCAGTTCTGATGTAAGTCTGAGACTGGCTGATGGGAGTCCTGGTCTCAGTTATTAAAAAGGGAGGTCCAAATGGCAGCAGGGTAGCTGCTATGAAGTTCCGTTGCTTTCATTCTTTTCCATCACATACCTACTTGCCGAGTGTCACGCAGTCAGAAATTTTGCTAATAAAAATGTTAAGCCAAGTAACTGTAGGTGTCCTTCTCACCATCAACACGTTCCAAGTACTCCTTCTCAATCAGAATGTCAATACATTTCTGTGAGGAAAAACAAAGGTAAGTGGTGGGACACTGACAGAAACCCTCTGTGGTTGCTATGAGCTTTGAACAACTGGCCATTGATTTTCATGCCAAGTAGAAGATGGGAGTAGGCAAAGGGCACAAACCAAGGCAATTCACTCCTGTTTCTGACCACATCCATGTTGAAGACACTCCACTAGTCCACTGAACTGAATTATGCTTACTTGATGCCATTCCATGGTAGTATGCTCAGCAACTTGGTAGTAAGACAGCAAATAAAGAACTAAACCAAGATGTAGAGTGCTTACTGTAATGTTAGTAAAGATTGCTACGGCAGTAAATAGTGGTCTGTTTAATGACTTGTATGTACGCATCTTTCAGCGCTGGTGCCTGTTCATACAGTGGCTCTCCACTGGCTGTTTCATGCTCCACTTGTCCCTCTGGGTTTTGGATGTTAAAAAAGTGGCACCACTAAATCAACCAATTGGGAAAACATAATTAAATATACTGCCCCCTTCCGAACATCTACATTCTAGAAGAGATCAGGAAGCTATTATAGTAAGCAGGCCTGTAAGCAGTGGTACTCTGGCAAATGTGTGAGAGTGGGAACAAGAACTGAGCCTGGAGAAGGGGTTGCTGCATGCTGGCACTGATGCATAAAAAAAATATAAAAAAATTAAAGCACTCAAGTTACTATTTTACCACTGCTAGCAATACAAAATATATGGTTTCTCAAATGTCTAATGTTCATAAGAAATCTATTTCTGGTTAAAATATTTACTAATTAGTTACAACTTTGAAACTCTGTCCCTACCCATCCCATCTTTAGTTTCCCTTTTTAATTCAGAAGCATATATTTTGTCTTCCTCGCCCCCATATCACTGGTTCGGAGCAATGATTTTCACATACCTTAATTACTGGAACTCGTGGCTTGAACCTTGAGGATAGCTGTGTTAGCACTTCTCCAAGCAGTTGCTGGTGTTTTAGAACCTTCCTCATTTTCATGATTCTTACAATAGCAGCCTGCACAAAGTCAGAAAGATAATACTTTATTGCATACAACTTGACTTCTGCATAGAACCATTTCACTTCCCCATGTTTCATGTTTGCTAGCACAGAAGCATCATCACAAACTACTTCAATAGCAGATAAGAAGTGTATCTACAAGTGCCAACTACTCAGACACTTTCATAACTCATTCTATATAGCATACAGTCATCAAAAGTGCTTTTGACACATGAATTTTGAGAACTACACTGCTTAAGGTCAGTAAGGACAATGGTACCAACAGCAATTTAACCTTACAACAGTATTTAACCTTACTGCGACATTCTCTTAGTACTACATTTATGTAGCAGGCAGGTAATTGATGCCCCATGCCTGTCAGTGTTGAAGAGGCATTTGGAAAACACCCTCATTAATATGCTTTAACTTCTGGTTAGCCCTGAAGAGGTCAGGCAGTCAGACTCTAATGGCCGCTTCCAACTGAACTATGTATTTTATCTCCTTCCCCTGCCCTACTTGCTTCTCAAGTGGATTCCAAATGAAGTGGTAGAAAAACAGCTTCTAGTTCATTCTGCCTAGTAATTTCTGAAATTCTGAAATTACTAATTTTCACCCAGAATAGAGGTATGTTGAGTGTATGCCTCCATGGAACCCAAACAATCACCAACATGTTAAAACTATGTGAAGAACAGTATGCTATTATGTCTTTCATTGGAAGCACCTTCAACAGCATTGTAAATACACTTAACTCCATTCCATTGCACTGGAACTACACATTGTCCTTTAATAATAATAAAAAAAGAAAATCCCATAGTATGTTTCATTAAAAGACTACGAAGTTAGAATTTCAAGTGCACTGTGTGGCAATACTCTGCAATACAAATCACCTGAATCAGTAGTTTCCTATCTTCCTCTATATTTTTGTGTGTAGTTTCTTGCTCCTGCTTCTGTTCAGTCTTCATTGGCACATTGATGTTTACCCTTAATTTTTTGCTGTAAAGAAAACCAGAAGTTAAGCAGTTAGCCTGTTCTCAAAACAAAACACTCAAACTACCCAAATTACTTGAACAACAAAAGTAGACTTTGTCAAATCCAAAACTTTTAAACAATCTCATTCAAGTTAAAAATAAATAGAAAAACAATAACCAGAAAAACAGTGGGCCCATGACCACGTGCAATATGTACTATGCCATGTTACGAGCAAGGAATAAGCCACAGCACCAGGGCACTGACGGGTGTGTCTCAGTGCTCAGCCTGTCAGCCACACTTGGCAATGCTGCAGCAGACAGATTCCATTACATACTTACCAGTCCTATGAACTGTAATTTGGGAGCCTACAATCCACAGGATGCAGCAACACTCAAGTGTTTCCATTACTACACTTGATGTAGCTGACAATGAATTCTCAAACCTTTTACTATTAGTCAAGAGGGAAAAAAAAGCAGATGAAAAGGGAGGTACAAGGACGAGTTTTAAAATATATGTTTCCTTCACTTAAGATCTTATCTTCAGGAAGTACTGAATTCCTCATTGAATGTGTCTATGATCTGGTTAACATGATAACAAGTCAGCACAGTGGTGAGAGCAGCTTAAAATACACAAACACTGAAAGCAACACTGGTTAAAGTAGGTAAGAAAAGCTACTAAGAATCACGTTTAAGTTTTCACAGCACTTTCCATTCTGAAGTTCTAAAATGAGCCTGCTGATCTTCTCATGTTATCGTGACTGGATGGACACTTAAGTCTTTGGCCTTTGCTGATCACTGTACACTACTTTATAAAATGTAACGTCCTTTGCGGATTTAGATTATGCACCCCTGTAAAAACAGCACAATTATAACTGGCAAGCAGTGTATCTTGCCAGAAATAAATTATACAAGAATTAGATAAGAATCAAGGAACAAAATAGAGAGGTGAAAACATATTAAGGCTTTGACAGACTATGAGAAAGTCAGATAGCTGAAATCTTCTCTATCCCCTTACTAGCTGTCTCCTTTAAAGCTAGTACAGGGATCTACACTTGTATTGACACTTGAACCCTGTAGCTTTCATCCCATGTATATTACATTTTGCTGAAATTTGAAAGCAGAGAAGCAGGATGATACTAATTCTGTGTGAATTATACAAGTGAAGTAGGTAGGCAGCTGAAGGTTTTCCTTACTTTTTATAACCAAGATACAGTTTAATTAAGGTATCTGGTTTTAACTCCACCTCATCAACATTTGCATTTTCATCTTCTAAAACCTGCAAGAAATAAAGTAAACAAACATTAACCAATACATTTTGCTGAATGTTAGGTATATCATAAAAAACAAGGAGTACTTACAAGTAATTTTGATTTCAACAGTATCTGTAGAACTTGTGCCAAGATATCCTACAAAATTACAGAAAATATTATCAGACAGACAGCTCCTTTCCCTAACCTAAAATCCTCTAACAACAATACACAGATTTACACTAAGGACTACTGAGACTACTGAGTGCAGAGCACTCCAAAACGAGTCTGAGAAGCAGTAAAAATGTAGTTAACATTAAAAGAAGTAGTAAGGTCCTTTTTGGCTGTTATGTCACATTCCCCTGTAGTAGGCAAATACCATTGAATTCTTTATAAAGACTAATTCCAAACAAAAGATCTTTCTAGTTGTTCTATAAATCTGCTTACAAAATCACCCTTAAGTGTTAGAAATCTTTTTCCTTCAAACCATGCAAATATAAGTACCATGCCAGGCTTAAACCTCAAAAGTAAGCACCCTCTGCTTTCTGATTAACATATTTTTCTTGTCTTCAATACAGAGGTCTGTTCTGGTTACTGTCACTGGTCAGACACCCAGATGGCTACACTAGTCAATGCTCTGTGCAAGGTTGCAAAGCTGCTATTTTAACACAGTGAAAATCTTCTAGATTTCATGTTAAGCTTCATGTGAATGAAGAGTTTTATTCAGGTCCAATGATGATCTGGGCCAAATACTTATTTTTTATAATAATAATTATGTAACAATGTATGTTTGCGTTTATCTATCTGCAGATACCTCCAAATAAGCATCTGTAATAAATGGTAACCCTGCAGCATACCTAAGACTTCTGAATTTGCTGTAAATCATAAACAGCAGTATCTTACTAGATCTGCATTTCTGAAATCCAAATGTAAAAAACCTCACTGACTAGGTATTGCCTAACTTTCCAGAAGTCCCAGCAGACTTAATTCAGAACTACTAGAAAAAGACAAAAATGTCAAATAAGTTGTGGGATATAAAGGCTACTTGGAAAGAAGAAGGAACCTTTTCACAACAGATAGTGAGCCTATGATATACAGACATTACTACGTTCACATATATAAGCACTGAAATGCAATGAAAAACAAATGCAGAACACAATCATTTAGGAAATAAGATGTTCTCTAGGAAGAACAGTAATATTAAAGATTTATGCAGGAAAACTGAAAATTTGATACGAGAGTTCAGCAGGAACGTGCACAATTCACTCTAGTGATCAGACATGCTAAGATTTATTAGAAGATTAAGCAGTTATGATTACAGGAAAGTAAACCATGAAAGTTAACCAAAAATAGAGCACATCTGTTCCTTCAGGACAGAAATCAACTCTGGCTTCAAGCATGTCTAATCCCAGTTTCTTATGATAGCAGAAGAGCCCTGATGACCAGAGAGTGCAGTTAAATGTGCAAAATCACTACCATTTTTATTTGAGTACTGTCTGTCAACTGCTGCACAGTGTAGGCATCTTCTGTGTTGTACTGCAGTAAAATTGCCATCTGGAATGTGGATGCCTACCAGAAACAAAAATCAGAAAATGAGAATGAACATACTTACTGAACTTGAACAGCTTGGAATTCACCAGCGTGAACACACATACTGGAATAACTGGACAATGGAAAATAGCCAACTAGCACTAATCATTATATAATACAGGAAGTCTGACACTACTTATATAACCAGAACTTTACCTTCCAGCATTATCTAAACATAAACCCTACCATAATGAGTACTGAACTAGCCGCAGACACTTAGTATCTTCTGTGTCAAAGCTTTATCTTTCCATTTGTTAATATCAATTTTTAATTATTTTCCCATCACTCTCTGACTCTTACTCATTTAATCTTCATTAAAAACCTACACGGACTACTGAATTCATTCTCATAACCCTCTCAAATCTAAGAACAATTAAAACAAATTTATAAACAAGCAGGTATCAGTAGCTTATTCATGTCTATCACCGTTGGGTTAACATATGCTGATTACACAAGTTCAGAGTCTGAGATTATCCTGTTTCTTCTCGATGTTGTGAACTCCCCTCCTCTGCCTACTTTGAGAATGCAGACAGAAGCATGACATGCATGAGATCTTCCATAACAGTCTGTTGTGTCACATAATCCACTTCAACAACCATTTAAACCCCAAGTAATATATTCACTTTTCTAAGTCAAATTTATTTTAAACAAATGTGAAGTATCATTACAATAAATAAGTCAAACATATAATAAAAGGTTCTATTTACCATAACACTAGAACTACCTGTGGAGAGCTGGTATTTGTTCACATTAGTAATACCCAGAATACCTTCAATCATCAGATCTTGTACCTGCACTTTTTTTTCAGCCAGTAGCATTGTACACAAGTAAAGCTAATGAATGAATGCTTAGTAGCTAAACACATACATGTGTATACATGTACACACAGATGCAACAATTAATGAGCCAAATGATTTAAAACACTTGTGATATATCATTACATGCTGTTAATGAATATTTTGACATACAAATAAAACACAGCTTAAGTCTCTGTATTATCTTTTAAAATTTGTTTGTATGGGTGCACAGGTATTCACATGAACTCCACTACTTCACCATCTACACATCTTAGCATTTTAAACACATTTATCTACACAATTATTCTTTAATGCTGGAAAGCCCAGTTATCTCCAAATGAGAAGAGGTTGTACAGCTCATCTACAATATGTAAAAGCAGTGGAATAGAGCATGAATGCATGTCTCCGAAGTGATCAACCCTCTAAAAATGCAAACGCCAACAAGTGTTTCTACTGGCATAACCTTATTCATACCTGTAACGTGTATCTATTTTTGAAACAGTTGGTAACCAGTTCCCCTTTCGACAGCTGATACAACCACGTTAGTTTTCTTCCACTGTGACGACTGGCATAAAATGCAGTGAATCTCTGATAGCTCCGTTCTAACTGTATAAAAACAACAACAATAAGAAAACTAAGAATATTATTTTTCTTCATCCTTTACTAGAATATGCTCTGGAACCAACACCTGAGAATCAAATCTGATTGCCCTATACTGCAATGTTGTCTGAAACACAAAATATTCAAGTTCTTCTGATTGGACGGAAGATTTCCCTTTGTACTGAGTTTCCCCCTTAAAATGTCATTAACAATAAAAACCTTAACAAGCATCTAAATTTCATTCTTTCTTTTAAGATATATTAGGTAAGACTTGAAAGGTGATTAAACTAGATCCTCCACTTAACAGCAGTTGCTTCTCATGTTAAGTATTCATTTCTTGTCTAGTTTTCTATTGAGTGCTTATCAAGATTAATGATTACAATATCCAAAGAATTTGTTGGACAGCACTGAAGCAACTGCAACAAAAAGTTTCTTACATAGAATTATACAAAAAAGATACGTTAACAAAGACTTGTTTCAGTTACTGTGGAATGTTTTGAAGAAAACTTCATTAATTACCTTTCCACAGAAGAAAGAATTTAGGTATTTCACATAATTTTCTCCCACTACCTTTACTTGCTTATCTTACTCCCAATATCCTTCAGCCAAAAAGCCAAACCCTGCATCCAAAGCTTCTAGATAAAAAAGAACCTCCCAGTCCTCTGTGGCACACAACAAAACACGCACACACACCAGTCTTGTTCTTGTTTGTAGTCTCATTGCTCTGATGAACAAAGCGCAGCATCTTACCTCAGAGGGCAGAGCAAATGTGCAAGACTGCTGAAATGGCCATGATCCAGAACTCAGCACCTGTATGCTGAAATCCACTGGAAGAGAAGAATGCACATAAATAGGCTGGACTGCATTATCTTCCTTGCTTCCACTCGCTGCTCAAACATGCAGTTTGCATTCTAACCCAATAAATAGCTCTGTCTTGCTCAAACTAACACAATGAAAAATCATTAAGCAATATACATTATTATTATTCAGACCATAGAACAAAGGAATTCATGAAGGATGATGGTACAGCTGGATAGGTTTAGGCTTGTGACAGACACCCAATTTTCTCTCATTTGCAGAAATTGCCCTGCTTCTATCCCCACAACAGACTCCTCTTTTAACGTGCAAGTATAAAAATACTTATAAATGCACATTTCTGTGTGTAACTCAAACACAACACATAGCAAGAACAAAAATTACACATTTATATTTGTGAGGCATATCACGTAATTCAGTTAAGTAAGAAATATAAAACTCTAACGTAATCCAACAAATAATTATAAATTTTTGAAAGGATTTGATTCAATGAGCATCAAATTAAAAACAAAAACAACAAAAAAGCCATAAACACACAAAAGAAAGTGATAAGACTTCCTAACAACGTAACACAATATCCTTTTTCTTAATACTCTTATAGAAGTACAATTACTAAGCCATGTTGTGTTCGAAAACAAAACTGTTTAGAGAAAATCAGCTTTTCAATTTAAAAAAAGTGACAGCATTCAACTTACTTTAGTTACATACCCAAATACAAGCTACAAAAAGCTACAAGCTATTAGAAGACAAAGTACAGACACAGAAGGCTAATTTAAAAATCCTAGATATTTTGGAAAACTAGTAAGTCTAACCACTGGGGAGTATGGTATGTCAACTAAATGTTTCTTTTATGTAGTTAGCACGTAAACATACTACTTACAATCTAGTGGTTCTGAATTGGTCAGGTGCTTTTTAAATTGCTCATTCAAGTCCTTGCTTACACCAATATCTTGGAACATCCGTTGCAGCTTGGACGTATACTCAAAACCACAAGCTTGCTGTATTTTAAAAACAGATATGTCAGCACAACATGACACGTTTTGACACTGAAGAATGAAAACAAAGCATAGGAACCTGTTTTCTTAAAAGATGTACAAAGTTCAGTATTTCCTTTACTGAATTATAAATCCCAGCTAAATGTGTTCTTCAACTTATCAGAAAGTGAAAATTTTGTTTAAAGATGAAACAAAAGCACACAATGAAACAGACTACCAAAAGATCATTAAATCTTATTTTGCTTGACGTTGTACTAACAAATGAAAGTAAGCTAATGAAATTAAGTCCTTCACTAGGACAATATCCATGTCATTTATTGGATTAAGAATAAACTTTAACTCCATCAAACAGACATGCATTACAAGTTCCTAAGAGGTTAAAAAAATTAGAAATGGATGAGAACTAGGTCGTGTATTTCTCTGCTGTACATAAAATAAGTGAAAAAACAAAGTGCAAGTATATACAGCAGTGATATCCAAGGTACTGTAAAGATGTACAATATGGTAGATCATGGGACAATCAAGGAATACTCACTTTTAGTTTAGAGATCATGCTTGCCTCAGCATCATCACTAGCACTGTTCTGATGTACAAGTCTTTTTGCCAGCATTTTAGCATAGAATTTTTGAAACACATCTTTATCCTCAATGTACTTGAAGACAACCATCTGGAAAAAAACAAGATAATTTGTAAGAAAGAAAATAAAGCATTTGTTGTGAAAAGCTTTATCAGGACTTACTTCACCAACACTTCAAATTTCACAGCAGTTTTTTTAAATGCTTTTTCTCCTTTTTATTTTTTAAATGTGAATACCATTTTAAATACCTTAACTGTATATTCCACATAAACACTCTTATTATGCATTAATATGCATAATGCATATATATAACTATATAAAAACACAGTATAGAAACTGTTATATGTATATATAAATCAACTAAAGTAAGTGGAAATTCTACCTTGTCATTTATATACACTAAGTACTCTGTATTAAAAATATGTACAATGAAATACCATTAGCAAATCTCGGAGATAAAGACCATTACTGAAGAGCTAATGAAATCAAACACACATAGTAAAAGGTTTGATCTCATCTGACTTACATGACAATTTAATATTACTAACTTGTCAGAGCTAAACCAGAAGAAAACTATTTACAAATGTCTTACCACTTGATTGAGCGTATCTTCTAATTCTGCTTCTTCTGGATTCTTTGAGCTGTAATAAAACAAGTGAATTTTTTTTATGATTCCCCAAACTGCTATATTATGCCAAAATAAAGAATTATATGGAAATTTATTCCATAAACAAAGGAAAACAAATTGAGTAATTTTGGAATCAATGACTCAAAAGAGGAAACAGAGTAATGAAATTAATGCTTTTCTCTTTACTCCACAAAATACACATATGCAAGCACTTCTGAAGTATGTGATTCTGAAACAACTGGTTGAACTCCTGTACCATTAATTGCTTGTGATTTCCTGACAGCCTGATACTTCTCAGGACATAAAGGCTTAAATGTGGATCTCTTCCGTCCTGCTTTCTTTGCTGCTGCTAAATGCTATCTTCACTTATCTTAGATAATACAATCAAAAGGAAACAGCTCAGATAGCTGGGTCTTGAAAGCTAAGGTAGCAACACATTGAGTTTCTCCATATCATGCTTGTCCATCAGGCATAACACAAATCTAAGCTATAGAAGGGTAGTATTTATAAAGGGGAAAAACAAATCATTTGCAGGAAGAAAAAAGGGATGGGTAGGAAGTGAAAAGTGAGCAAGTTTTTCTGGTCTTTTTCCCTCCCACCCCAAATTTGCCAGTGACAAAAAACGACACCAATCCACTGGACCAGTACCAACTCAATTTATGTGCCATTTAATCATTTAAAGCTAACTACCTTAATTAAATAATGAACTATGAGAATTTAGAAGGCAATTTGTCCTCCTCAGTTTGTGCCCAGATGGAAGAATATACAGATAGAACAACAGAAGGAAAGCAAGAGCTTTAATGGAAAAAGGGATTCTGCTTCTTTTCTTTACCACGCGTATGTACTGCACCACTCAACTTTATTGGGGGGGAGGAAGCACCCAGAACTTAGAGCAGAAAGTAGAAAAATTAGAACTTCATTTTCTATAAGAAAAAGTATCTTATTTCTTTTGTTATTTCCCACCCTCCTGCCATTCTTTAAAAAAGAAAAGTAAACTACATATCATCTTTAGGAAAGGCCCTACAGATTTTTCGGTTGGTTTGTTTAAATTCAGGAATTGATATAATTAATTTTCTTCAAATGTTCTCTTTCTGAATACACAAAATAAAACTTCACAGTCTAAATCATTTTAAAACAAAAGCCAACCTGGAATAATAATTTGTCTTCAAGGACGTACCTTTTCTTTAGCAAAGAGTCACAGTATCGTGCCAGTAGCTCTGGGGATTTACTGGATGATTGAGCCATTTTTGTCACTGCATTATTATTTATAAATCGACCACAAGCCTATAAATCACAAAAGAAAGTGAAATTTTGGGGAAATAAAAAAAAAATGAGAGAAAATGGTTACCATATGCCATTACATATACTTACTTTGTCCAGTGCAGCCACAAAACCAGCATCATTGTTGAATGCAGACATGACTAAAGCATTGTATTTCTTATGGACATCCAACACTGTCTGTACATACATTTTTGGATCCTGTAACAGGAAAAGATTGTTTGCAACCCACTGACTTTCTGCTTTCTACTTTCTCCTTCCTCTAAGAAGCTACTCATTGGCAAGTTTTTATGGCAAAATGTAAAAAGTATTAGAAATATTTGATGTAGTATTAAAAGTTTTAGATACTATTAGAGGTAGTATCTATCCAGACTAGTTTAGTCTCTGCTTTCAGGACTGACAATTATTACTGCAAGCTTTCATTTACTGCAACCAGTGCAGAGTGTAACTATATTATATAGTACAAAAACCAGACTCAATTATAAAACCAGAACCAGTAATGCTGCCATTGCAAATACTTTCAAGAAAGGTATTTCCAAAGACACGAGCTTAATTCCAATCAGACCTGAATGCTGGGTAATCATAAAGTGGCAATTGTTGGAAGAAACCCTCAAAAACAACAACTCTGTAGCAAGAATGTAATAGTGTATTGCCAATAGGTACAACTTAATGCAGAGACCTCAGTCGTCACTGACAGTTAAAAAATTATCAACTCAACACCCAGTGGCATTCAAATGCCACCAAGCATCCAACTTTCAGCACTCTGACTAAGTCCTGCATGCAATTACTGACCTCTGCATATCAAAAAAGATGTAGTGGAATCAGTAGAAACACTGAAAGGCAACTAGAACACCACACAGACAAGACATCTGCTTTACATGTGTCTAAAAAGGCTAGAAGTCTTCAATTTGGAGATCTGAAGTTCAGAAGTGTACGTTGAGCCAAGGTTTAGAAAATTGTGAAGATGAGTGAAAAGATGAAGGTTCACTGAACATCACATTTTAAAACTACAGGGTACTTGATGAAATTAATAGGAAACAAGTTTAAATCAGGTAAAATATGTATTATCATTACACGTAAGGTAGTGAACTTCTATAACTTGCTGCCTCAGTAGAGTGTTGGAAGCAGAGAGTATTAGGGGGTCCAAAAATGGATTAAACAAACTCGAAGGACAGAGTTTGTCATAAACAAAAGGATTGGGCATAGAAGTACTACTGTTAAATCCCTACCATAAGAGTTCTGGATGCTGGGAACAAATAGCAAAAGATGGGCATGGTTACATCAAGATCCTGAAAAAAATTTCCTATTGCCACTGAAGACAGACACAGACTAATGAAGATCACCACTCTAAGGCTGTGCTTGAAGCAGAGAACTGGCAGCTTATTGAGAATCTCGTCAGCAAGAAATTGTCAAGAGAACCTGAAGGACATTCAAAGAGGAGTCCCCTGATTACAGATCCAAAACAGATAACCAAAAGGAACTAAAAACAGTAGTCCTCTGACTGAACAGCAGTCCAGTTAGTATAGTTAATGGAGTTTAAAACACAACTCATTCAGCAATAAGAATCAAAAATAGGTCAGATGAGTCAACTTGGTATGGCCATTATCCCCACTAACTACAGAGAAACTGAGACATTTGCTCAGCTGACTGTTAGAGTGTTTAGACACAGTACAGATAAATGAAGTTAGACGGAACCAATCCTACCTAAATGCAACTGAGGGCAAACAAGACAATGATTCAAATAATACAGCGGAGTAATGGATATTGGAAGAAGGGACAAGATGGTTCCCAAGGAAAACCAGCCAGAGATACAGTTACAAAAATAAAAAATATACAGAAAAGGAAAAAAAAAAAAGAGAGAAAGATAAAGCACACACATTTAAGAAACAAGAAGTGCTGTGATAGAGGTTCTTTTTCCCCTCTCTCCCCTTTATGTGGCTGGAGTTTAAAGAATACAAATAAATCTCAACTTTCCTCACTCTTGAAGACAAACTGCTGAAAAAGCAGCTTTTATTTTACTGGGAATTTCAAGGTCTAGGTAAAAGACATGAGAGTGGCAACTTCTTGAGGGATTTGTCTACTATGGAGCATATCCAGTTTCAAAACTTAGGTTGACATCTATGCATGAAACTGAAGACTCCTTAAGTTGCTTCATGATTCATAAAGCATCACTACTGCTAAAAAGCTAGGCGCTTTGAACTATAGGTCTGCTTTGAACTTATCTCTTTGAATTTATCTCTGCTAAAACCTATAGTTTTTACTGCTGTCCATGCAGTTATTACAGACTACTGTTTTAATATTTACTAGTACATTCTACTGCTAGTACTATTTCAAGAATACCTGTGACCAATAACTTGTTAAAATTGAACTGTCAGAAATCAAAACTTAAACCCAGTTTTAAACAAAATTTACCAAAAGTCTTTGTTCTATCCCAATTTCGTTTTGTGCAATGCCTTTTTTTTTTTTTTTGATAGTGTCATTGTCTACATTCAACAGGGTTAAGAAAGGTTTTAAACAACTTCTTAACATTGCTGAGATCAATACAAAATTAATCCTGGAATTACAATGCAACAAAATGAAGAGGGCCAATTATATGGCTAAATGACCACAGTGCTGTGAAAGAAGTGACCTGCTTCTTACATTGCACCCTAGCCAACCATTTCAGTTGTCATCTTGTTTCTTCCTTTACCATCTCTCATGCTTTTCCAAACAGAATGAAGCAATTCACCAAAATACTAAAAACAGAGACTTTCTTCGAACAGTCCCATCGAAGTCAGAAGTCTACGCATCAATAAAAAAATAGAATACACTGGAAACCATGCTTCTCATAACAAAAATACTACACTTAGAGTGGACTTCCAAGTATGTTGTATTTGCACAGGCAGCTTTCTAAGCAGTATGACATCCTGACAGAGCCAAACTCAGAAAGGAAAGAAACCCCAGAAGCAAAATAAAAACACAAAAGTAGTAATAACAAGTAGTATTAATAACATAGTAATATAACTGTTGCTCTAAGCCTACTATAAACATCTGAGAATTGTCTATTCTTCACAAATTTGAACGAGTGAGAAGGAAAAAACATGAAAAATGAAGATTTACACTATAGGAGGGTTTCTGATGTAAATTGGCAGTAACCAGACTTATTTTAATGGGATACTTGCGTTTAGAGCAGCTTCTCCACATTTTTCTATTGCAGCTAGACCTTGATTATGAATGTGGGTTTCTAAGAGCTTTTTTAGCTCTCCAAGGCCATCCTGGATTCGAGATACAAGGTTATACATACGTCCCAAGTCTGAAAAAAAAAACAAAAAGCCAATATCTTTTATTTGTACTAGCTATGACTCCAATTTTTCATTTATAAATTGCCAATAGGAGTTAAACATTCATTACCAATGAAAATATACAATTGCCATTGTAAGAAGTCAGAAAAAACAGCAAAAAATTATGTATAGTAAACTTTTCCACTAACGTGGAAAGCTAAGAGTTCAAGAGAAAGAAATATTAAGACACATTTTACGTTCACAGTGGCATCAATAAGAGAAAAAAAAAAGAAACTTTAGTTAAAGAAATACATTTGCTTCTGATTTCTAGTCTCCATACTTTTAAAGAGGTGTAATGATTTAAAAATGGAATTAAATGTTTTTATTTACATGAAGTTTTGAAGTGATGCCTTTAATTAGGGCTTGCATTAGTGTTACTACTAGCTGTGCCATGAACACAGAATTCTCCACTTGATCACCATCCCTTTGACCTTATTCTGAACAGGACAGTTTTCATAGACATGACATCATTTGTAGCCTATTCTATATTAACATTTCTATTTGGGGCAGCAACAGCGGAAATTGCAGGAAATTTAAGGCAAACCGTCACACACTGATGAGACCTCTGGCAGATAATCTGTAACATTAGAAACCAACACTATCAGTGTTTAACTATCTGATTACCAATAGAATATTTAGAATTAGATTAGAATACCAATTTTCTTTTACCTCAAAGAAGAAAAAAAGGTTTTGAAAATCATCCCCACAGTATGAAACTAGTGAGGGTAGAAAGAAAGAAATCAGGCATCATTTCACACATATCAAAGCTTCATATTAAGTTATTATCAGTTTTCAGTCTATCAGTTAGTAATTTTGGATATTGCCCTTCAAGAGAGCATTGTTCTTATTCCTTTTAAACAGGGCAAACTCTTTGTGCTTTCTAAGTGCAGGACTCAACCTTTCCCCCATCCCCTAATCACCTTTTGTTTCATTTTAAAAAATAAATAAATAAATAAAACGTTTATATTGGCAAACCAGGTACATGAAAACACTTAGTATTTCTAGTGATCTTGCCCTTACTGAACAGACAGTTAGTACACCAGCAAACCACCAAATGAGTTACTATAAAGAAACAGCGTGGCCAGCAGGGCCAGGGAAGTGATTGTCCCCCTGTACTCAGCTCTGGTGAGGCCGCACCTCGAGTACTGCGTTCAGTTCTGGGCCCCTCGCTACAAGAAGGACATGGAGGTGCTCGAGCGAGTCCAGAGAAGGGCTACGAAGCTGGTGAGGGGCCTGGAGAACAAGTCTTACGAGGAGCGGCTGAGGGAGCTGGGACTGTTTAGCCTGGAGAAGAGGAGGCTCAGAGGGAGCTGGGACTGTTCAGCCTGGAGAAGAGGAGGCTCAGGGGCGACCTTACTGCACTCTACAGGTACCTGAAAGGAGGCTGTAGCAAGGTGGGGGTTGGTCTATTCTCCCACGTGCCTGGTGACAGGACGAGGGGGAATGGGCTACAGTTGCGCCAGGGGAGGTTTAGGTTGGATATTAGGAAGAGCTTCTTTACTGAACGGGTTGTTAGACACTGGAATAGGCTGCCCGGGGAAGTGGTTGAGTCACCATCCCTGGAGGTCTTTAAAAGATGTTTAGATGTAGAGCTTAGGGATATGGTTTAGTGGAAGATTTGTTAGCGTTAGGTCAAAGGTTGGACTCAGTGATCTTGGAGGTCTCTTCCAACCTAGACTATTCTGTGATTCTGTGAAATATGGATATTTCACCTCACTGAATTGATCTTAAGGTTGTCAGCTACATCTAGCTATATTGTAAAAGTATAAGGACTTCTCTTGAAGGTTTAGGAGCAGTTTATTACCACCTTCAGATTATTAAATATAATGGAGCAATCAAGCAGCTGTATTGCTACCTGACACTGAAATACAACACAAAGGTTGATACCTTTAATAGTGTAGCAATTACACCTCTATTCAGAAGAATTTCCATATAATGCTTTCAGTTCCCTAGAACATTGTGAAGTTTTTATGTATTGACCATTTTTGAAAACTGAACAGTTCCCCCCCCAAAAAAATCTCATTCTCAGTGTGATAATAAACTTTTATTACTATCCAGGAATGCTTTTCCTTTACCTACAGAGTTTCATAAAAAAGACAGGAAAAACACGCACATGTGTAAGTGTAACAAACTGCTATCCTGCTCAGGGTTCACAGGTTGCTCTATCGGGATGTCTGTATTGGGCGAAATACAGTAGAGATGCTATAAAACAAAGGACCATTTACAATGTAATTACTCCTAAATTATCTTAGGGTCTGTTCCCAATAAATATAATTATTTCCTATAGGTGTAATACTGATGTGAATAGGTTAACACATGAAAAAATATGCTCTTGCAACCTAACTGGCTGCACAATGCAATTAAAAAGTTAGAGAATGCCAACAGGTGTGACCTGCAATACAGTATGTTTAATATACTTCACTTAGGAGGATCTCAAAACCTGTATGCTTTCAGAAGCAAAAAAATAGTTCATCAAGAAAGTTCATCAACAAAAGTTCATCAAGAGCGATCAAGATTTTATTATGAGTTTAAATAGCCTATTGTAGATTATCCTAACCATACCACAAAGTTTAGGTCCAGTGCTTTAAGAGTGAACTGATTAAAAATTGATTTCATTCTCTAATCACAATCAAAATAAAATGTTTTTACTCATGAGACTTCAATAGGGCCAAGGAACACTACTGTCATTTGAGTAAGCAAAGCCCAAAATGAGAAAAGGAAGCATTTTGAAAATGGAGAAAATTCAGGTATTTTAAAACACCTCAGTCTTTGATAAAACTCAAGTGAAAGTTAAAGAAACACACCAAAAATAAAACATAAGATGGTGCCCAAGACTCAAGGTAATTTTTTTCCTTTTCACCCCAGGAAGGCTTCCTGAGTCCAGACATGTTTTCTTCTTGATTGAGCTACTGCTATTTCTATTGTCATTTTACTATTCAACACCCATCTATATAAAAAAAAAAATCTCTTTCCATTATAGATTAAGTACACTTATTAACAAACAAACATCTGACCTTTAAAGACTACTACAGGACAAAAAATATTCTATTTGTATCTGAAACAGGTAACTTCTGATCTACTCATCATGTTTAATTACCCTGGTTTTAAGTGTCTCTTAGTTATAAACATAATCATAGTAATTATGCATAGTTGCTCTTTAAGGTTAATATGTAGGTAGAGTCATAGTTGCAATAAACAACTGTCAAACCAACAGTATTATCAATACTAACTTACTACATCTCTTCAATTCTGGCATTTCTTTATAACGCTCTAAAGCTGAAACATTACTTATCTTGATTTCCTATAGTTTTAATTAATTCCCCAATTACAAAAAAATCAGAAATACCATTTTTTTCATCACCTGCATTATTTGACCCTAGTTTTGACTATTTTGTGCAAAGCGTTAACTCCTGAAGAAACTCTTAGTAATCAGTGCAATTGATAATGCCATAGAGATACCCACACTCTTAACTTATTTTAGAGGAACTACTGATGAAACCTTTATGCTGTTTGTTCTCTATGAAAGTATAAACTCAATTCACTTAATTTTAGCTGTGAAAACGAGTCTGATCACGTAATAATTTGTACCTTTGTGCTCTATATGAAGTTCTATTTAATATTTTAGAAGCTACTTTTTTTTTTTTCTATTGCTCTTAAATTCCAGACAACTTAGATTTTTAAATCCTCATTGCTGACTCAGGAAGATACATGTAATAAACTGAAACAGCTGGTGAGACTACTGATCTGTTTTCTGTCTCAAGATTTGTGAAAGCTTCCGTTCCTGCTGGAAGAATAGCTCAAGTACTCTTGAAGCCATTCCAGCCAAGCTAAAATTAGTGCTGTTTTGCCTCAGTATTTAGGATTGGAATGGGCTTCTTGAGGCAATATCCTGAACTGTCCCAATTTAATCAAAAGTTGTTTGTTATCAGTTTGGTGTCTATCATTTCTCTTATTCTGACTGGGGAAAAAAAAAAAAATCACGTTTAGCAACAGAATTTACGTCATTCACAAACCATCAGGGAAGAACTCTCAAACATAAAACCAATGTCTTAAATGACCTACCTTCATTTTTGTCAGCATCCAACAAATTCTGAAACTCTGTATGAAATATTTCCAGGTGTTTTTCAATAAGTACTTGCTCACATTTCCGTGCTAATTCATCTTGTGTGCTCTCATGGAGATATACTTGAACTCTACGTTGTTCTTCAAGAAGGCGAGCTTCAGCCTACAGGAAAGAAAGACAGGCATGAAACCTGTATGGAAAGCAAAGATCCAATATAGTAGAAAACAGATGTCTATTTAGTAAATTAAACTATAAAACAAACAAAAAAAGCCAAATGTCTTATGAATACAGTGCTATGGTATCCTCACTGTAAGCATTATTTTTCTGAGAATCATAACGTGATCCCTCCCACACTACACGATACACATATGGAATCAATGTCAATGTTGATGATATCATATACTGTTGAAATGCACGAAACTACACAGCACTAAAGTAGAATTTAACAGTATACCCGTTATAAACTTATTTGAATGTTCTCATATGCATTCTTAAACAGAAAAGCTTCCTAATAATCTACAATCACTTTAAACTGTACCAGTACCAGAATTTGATTTAGCATATGAAATACTACATACGCATATCTTTCTGGAAAAACAAAATTCTAAGTGTCATTTGAGAAGCACTACTTTATTCCAAAACGTAAAACTGAAGGGTTTTTAATATAACAATGACCTCTACTTTGTTTGTAAAAGTGTTAAAGATTCCCTTTATAAGCCACATGTAAGAGTAATACGCTATTAGGGATAAGGTACGTATGTCCCTTTATCAGTCCAGATTATTTAAATTAATAATGTCACCAAGACAATATTTATCCCCAATCAGAATTCGATGCACAGTGCTTCCATGGGAAAGTCAAATGTACTAACAACAGATTACTTTTCCTAGTTTATACTTCCAATAGATGACTTAAGATGCTCTTATTGCCAGGATGACACATGACTGATTGACAACTTGCAGCTCTTCACATCAGTCTTATTTATTAATTTTCGTAACAGAAAATAATTGTATCAGTACATGAGTAATTATGGAGAGTACTATTCTGTTCTAGGCATTTAAGTGGCATGCATGATTATTACACCCATACAGAAAAAAATAAGACAAGTATTGTAAGACAGTTTTGTGTAAGTCAAAAAAATATGTTAAGAACTCCTGACACAGTGAGGTAAGAAAAACTGAAGAACAAACCTATCTGAATTTTAAGTAAATAAATAGTTCTGATAATTGGCATGACCTTTCCAGTAGACAACAAAATCAGTCAAGACAATTTATTCCAGTAAATAAACTTTTAGCTTCAGTAATTCCCCTTTCTGGAAGGTCATATCCCTTAGTTTGTATCATTTTGCAAGCTTTTACCATTTTTGCTAGCTCCATTTAAAATGCTTCAATAATGACATTTACTATAGAGTCTATAATACATCTTCTTCAGTTTCACCAGTTAAATCCCAAATCAGTTAAAAGAAGACATTAAGATAGACAAAATGCCTTATACATATATACAATATATATACACACCATATATTAGTGTATGACTGATCAGACTTGCAAGGCTACACGCTTCCTTGCTGAAGATTTCCCTTGCCTTCCAATATAGCTTTCCATACATTTTCGGCATCAACTGAAAAGCTTTGTTTGAAGCTTAATGTTTGTAAGTTGCTCTTCTGTGCATTTTTCAAGTTTTTAAGATCGCTTGAGGTACTACTAAGTTTGTTCTACTTGCCACTAATCCCTAGTTCTTGAAATAGCAATGACCTTCAGACAGCTTTTTACTGTCCTGTACCAAGGAACCCTGGATGAGCCATTCATTCATACTATGAATGACTAAAATTCCTTCACTCTGTTTCTGTACCTATATCTATATATCTCAGCATATAAAATAGATTGTTAGAGGATGAAAGTAAAGACAAATTGAAAGAGAAGTATCAAAACTAATGAATTCAACAGCAACAGAAATGTAAATACAGAAATGCCTGAGAACAACTGATGCCAGGCAACTCTCCCAATACACTGAAAATGGGATTTGTGATACCATAGTATTCTAGGAGTTCAACACACACACCCTTTTTTAATTATTATTCAGTAAATCATTAGCTAATGCCAAGAATCAGACATTTCTTGTGCAGCTCTTTGCCACAGAAAGGTATTACAGCAAGAGACATGACTGCTACATGTATCTGAATATTGCATATTCAAAATGCTGTTCTTTAATTAAACAAAAAAACCTCAACTCAGAAAGCAAGGAAATGTACTATATATATCTAAATATATACACACATACACACACACACACTTTTCAAATTCACTAAGACTGACCCAATAACCAGGCTGGAAATACAATTTATTTATCCAGGTTGCTCTTAATCACCCTGTCTGGGATCCTCCAAACCAGAGAGACCAAGAAGAGACCAAGAATTCAAATCCTGCTTCTGTTGATCAGAGTAACTATGTAGGGTTCACTAAATGAAAATATTCTGAAAGAACAAATGCTGATTAATGATCTACTTCCTCTGTGGAGGCCAGCTTGCTCAGAAAGAGATTTCAATAATATGCTAACACACAAAGCTCCTGCAAGCTAAAGCAAAATGATTATTCTGGTGTCAAATCCTCAAGTCTAATAAAAATCTGTATTTTAACTTCCTTTTCAGTTTTGTCAATTAAGAATTTTTCAAATTTTTGTTTTACTTAATGAAAATCACTAAGGAGACAAAGTTCAGACCAGATAAAAAATAAAACATAGAAGCATATCACCTCAGGGAAAAGAGCTAATTTGTTTTGATTCTGTAAAATAATTGACACTTAAAAAACTGGTAATAAAAATCAAAAACATAATATTGCTTTACCTCTAACCAGAAGATAACCACAAAGCCATTAAATAACCTACCTTTTTCATGTACTCTGTGACTGGGTTCTGTTGCAAGAATTCAGTACTTTCTCGTGTATAAAATCTCTCTGTGTCAGCAAGAAACTGTGATTCAAATGATTCTTTATAAACTGTTAGTGTAGGTCCTTTCGCAAATGCATCATCTTCATTCAGTCCTAGCTCCACTACAAAAAAAAGAGCAAATATTAATAAAGTTGTCTTTACTTGCCAAGGGCCATTTAAGAAAACAGGTAATCTCCTTCTAACTGACGTGAAGGTAATCAATTGGGACAGTATCAGCATCACTTTTTTTTTTTAAATAAAAAAGTAGTATACATTTAGAGCATTTAAAAGTAGCACAAGGACATGAGAAATTCCGTTCTCTCAGAACATAGTTCAAATCGCCCCTTTCATATTTTCCCTCTTAGAGTTACATGTTATATGCATACTTATTTTTAGTTATGAAACTGGTCATTAATCTGGCATGGCAAAACTCGCAACTTCACGCAAATGGGAAAAAAATAATCCCGCTCTGCTCTGTAAACTGCTACACTTTCACCCTTCCGTTTTTTCTCTAAAACTGATTCATATGCCATCAACATTATCATTTTTGCTTTCAAACTTTACTAATATTTTATTATTAACTATAAATATACATCCAGTGTCTCTACATACTGGAAGTTAAACTTCCTATTACTGTATTTATTTTACTCTAAAACGATATTTATTGAACATCCAAGGAGAATAGACAAGAGTCTACTTCTGAGTTCTGGTAGGGGATTATATCATCACTATTTTTTGAAAAGAAAATAATTAAACCTTAAAAATATCTCATTTACCATAAGATTGTACAACTCCACTGATCAGCCTGGTATTGATAGTTTCACCATTTCTTTCCTTTTCAATCAGTTTCAACACAGCATTTGTTACCTTAGAAAACAGGGATTAAAAGCAAGTCAAAAACAGAAAAAACAGCTGGTAGGTCCAGAAGGGTATTGAATCAGGAATGTATTCTTATGTTAAAGACAAGTCAAGATCCTTGAGAACAAAATTTAAGAATACCTGAATATATAAAACTTTTACAGACATCACTGAGAGTATGCTACACCTGTAAGTTCTACAGTACAATTAGTGGTGAGCTATAAAAGGGTATGAATGTGCTTAGGCTTTTTTTTGTTCTCTTTTATTTGCTTCAAATATTTGTATTTTCTTTTTTTTAAAAAAAAATCAGAAAGCACCCAAACCAAACTTCGGTTTGCTTTATACCTGAAATACAAGAAAAAAATCGCAGTAAGAGCTAACTAACCACACGTACTTTAAAAGAAAGCTATTGTTCATGTTGATGGATAACATGCTATAACTACTGCTCCTTTACACTGAAATATAACTAATGCTTTCATAATACAGTACATCTTTTCATCATAAAGTACTAGCAAATAAGAGTAAAATATATATAAACACAGTATTTCATTGTGATAGAATCAATCATATTGTTTTGTACTGATTCACTAATTAAAAATATTTGGTTGACTTGAACCTCCCAGGCAGAGTAAATTGATCCACAGTAAGATGAGATCAAAATCTGAATCAAAAATCTCAGCCTTGTCACAATCTGTTCTCACAAAATCCTCACTTTCTTGAACCTTAAGACATCACTGTCACTATGTACTCCTGCCTGTCCTGCAAACATTAGAAGTTGTTACTCCAGCCAGCTTTTTAAGGATAGCTTTGTTAAAGTATGCCAAGGATCCTCTTAAGCAAATAGATAATGGAACAGTGTCGATATCAAAGTTTAACTACTAGAAATAAATAAATAAAATTAAGGCAAGGTTAATTTCCTCAAATATTTTATCTTAACATCACAAAAAAAGCAGAAATCTGTTTTATTTTCTGGGGCTTTTTTGTGCCCCAACATCTCCTTGGAGCTGTCACTAAGAATATATAAAATAACCATCTAAAATAATGCTATAGTTACACAATCTGTACACACACACACATAAATATACCTGCTTATTTAATGGCCTGAATAAGCAGTCTCTCCAGGTCACCAAGGCAAGCTAGAGGAAGGGAGGTGAAAGATGGAGTTAAAAAAAGTACTTGTACACACAGAGTGTAACTTTTTAAGGAAAATTAATATAGTATACTACGTAATCAGAACTTATTTTTATGATTATGTTCTGGCACACAAATTTCTCATGCAATAAAACTGTTTCACAGGAAAAGTTACCTTTCGCTTTATTGTTAACTCTACTTAAGGTAGAGTTACGTAAGGTGTCCCCTTTTCTGACAGTGATCCACTGCCAGCTCTGAAAAATAACAAACCTTGTATATTACTTTGACATTATACTGCTTTTTCTGTTAATGATTTTCAGGCTGGCACAATCCCTTAGCACTAGACTAGCGAAAGGCAGAACAGCGGAGAGGGAATTAAGGATATCAACTGTTTTTCTACCCTAAGCGAAGTTATGTTAGTGAACCAGTAAAACAACACATCTTTCCTAATGCATCACCAGCAAGGACAATACTTATCCATAATAATAATAAAAAAAAGTACTTTTAGCAGAAAATCTGCATCTCAGATAACCACGTTCTTTTCTTATTATATTTGAAAAAATTAAAAAAAAAAAAAAAAATCAAGATCACATATCAATCTTCGAGACTAATATTACAAACCAAATGTCATCTGATTCTTGGCAGTTTGAATGCTAAATGATTTGTAGAGATGCACTGAAGTTATCAGAAAAAGGCAATTCACTTCCTGGTCCTGTATTGGAAACACTTGACTGAATTCTAAATGGAAAGACAAGGCTACGTAGATACATACAGATAACAGTACAAGCAGCAAATATCAAGAAGGGACAGCTCTTGTCAGATTGATACTGGTAGTCCCAATGGGTAGAAGGTGGATTATGTATACACATCCTCAGGTTTAGACCCATTAAACTTTTACAATATAAAGGTGTGGGGGATAAGGAAAGAGGTGCAATTTCTTTCAACAAATTCTATGATGCCCACTTAAAAATTTCTGTAAGTGTCCTACAAATAACAAGTTTCAGGGAGTGATTTGTAGAATGAGAGTGCAAATAAGACAGACGAAAGGGACAAATAACACACTTTAAAAGGCTACCTACCGAATAAATTTCATATATTCCTTTACGACCTTCATCACACTCACGACGAACCCAATGTCGATTGAGGTAGGCACATATCCCATTCAATACTTTGCTTGAAAACCTATAATCTTCCCACTGTTGAGTGTAGAATTTCAGCACACTCTCATCCATCAAATCTTCACCATCCTAAAAAAAAAAAAAAAAAAAATCAAGTTTGCCAGTAGCATTGGGTAATTTTAAGGTAAGAAGATATAAGGGTATACAATAAATGTATGCCATTAAATAAATTTATAGGAAACACAGGGCTAATAAATTTACTTTTGCAATAAAAAAGTACAAAACAAAACACAATACTCCCAAAAAAAAAAAAAAAATCAAAACCCACAAAAATCATAAAAGGAAAGCATAGAGAAAGATGCTCTCTCCTGAAGGAGAGAGATGGCTCTACATTAGAAACAGACAGCTACACTGATAAGTGTGCTAGGGAGAGGGAGAAGTACTATGTAGAAATTCAGGTATCTTTCCAAACTGGACCAGTACAGTTTGAATTGACATGGAAATAAAACAGGAATGCATTCTGGATAAAACCTTGAGACACCTTTATGCAGATGTGTAAATTAATTACAAGGTGGACTAATAAGACTCTAAGAATTCTTTTACTGTTGCTCAAAACTAAAATCCTAAAAATTAAAAGAACGGTTCCTTAATACTGAACACTTTTCCAAAAATAAATAGGAAACTTTCTCTTACGAAGCAGCTCATTGCTCTATTCGTAATATATCAATTATAATAAATTAAGGTCTACCATCAGGCATTTTCAACATTACAGACAACCATTTTTTCAGCATTACTAATATGCCGGTTAACAGGTTAGAAACTCTGGCTATACTTGTTCAAGTTACAGGACAATTTAAGATGACATATAACGTTACTTTTGTAACAGACACACACACACCCCTTTGGCAGGAAGAGGGGGCAAAAAAGCTTATGCCAAGGTAAAGCCTACAATACCTTCTAATGTTGAATGGAATGCCTGAGATGAAAGCAGATTTCAAGATCATTCCATTTACTTTCAATGACTGCACACAGTTCTAGTTTTGTTGGTACAAGTTTTTCCTCAAGTCAGCCCATTATACTATAAACACCAATTGATCTAACATTCCATCTTACCTTAAGAAGATTTGTCAAGTAGTTCTTCAGAAATTCTTTTAGGCGTTTGTACAACTCCAAACCCACAAACTGAGCACCTCCAGGTGTTTGGCCCTTTTTTGATTTAGAAGGAGGTACTCCAGCTCCACGTGCTTGATTAGACTGGTGTACACTAGTACAGTAGTTATAAACATGACTGACAATGAAGTTAAGGAATATGTATGTGTGAGCACAGGACTTTAAAAATACAATAAAAAAATCAAGTTAATTTAAATAAATTATTTTTATATTACTGTAAATGACTTCACCATATATTACATTAACTCACATAAAATACAATCAAAGCTAAGAAAAATAAAGTAATTTTAAGCAGAACTATCTGTAGCAGAAGTGTGCACTGTGGACTGCACTGCAAATACTGATACACTAAATTTACCTAACAAGACCACCAACAAAATGAAGTAGTGGAATTTTCTGAGGTTGTTTTTAAGGTTTGAATTGAATTTATCTAACGAATTATAATGGCTTTCTAAAAATACGTAAACTTTCATATGAACAGGAAGAAATGTCAACACTTTCCTCAACATAAAGAGAATTTTATGATGAGATTCACCGAAACCCTATTTACAGCTAGAAGTGTAACTGAACTATATGCTTGCAATATTTTTTCCTCTCATATTAGTACAACCTGGAAGACTTATTGTATCTGTTAGCATTTCAAGAGAACATTCTGTTTTCTGGAAAAAAACAAACAAAACAAACAACACCAAACATCCTAATATTCAGAATTTTTCCAAAGTAGTAAGCGGAAATCACATTGCTTGAAACACTTCATGTAAGAAAGCATCCTAAAAGAAACCACGCTCCACAAACAAAGAAACAAGCTAGGTCAGTAACACTGAATGCAACTGGATGTTGTTGATGTGACAACAAAAGTTACTGTGATGACTCACTCAATAAACGATTAGCCAACATGAAGAAAGGTACTGAGCAGTCATGCTTCTACTGATAGTCTAAGGGCAGGCTTTTCAGTCACATCTCTTGTTAGAGCAATGTTATAATAAGTAATCTAAAAGGTCTAATTTGGCTTTAACTTGTGTTTTAACTAATGGGTCAAGCTTTAACCACTAGACGGTATTTGCCCATGGTATGCCGCACATTAGGATATTAGTATATTGACGAGATATGGCTTTTTCCATGCCCTTCTGAAAGACCAGCACAATAAAATGAAAGAAATCAGTGTGATTAAATACCAAGGGAATTAGAAACCCAAAATATACAATCCATTACAGTCATTATAATAGACTTGCTGCTGGTATTTAAACAGTAAAGCTCAAGCAGAAAAATTTCTGAAAAATACTCAATTACCTCCTTTGCAATTTCTTTAAGAAATATTTCATAAACAAGTCAGAATCTTAAACTGGGTTTTCAGCTTCAGAGTGTACTCTACACCACAAGGAAAGACTTTTTTTTTAATGAATTTCAAAGGAAAAGCCTATTTCTATCCTATACTCACATGCTTGCTTAGGAAGTCATCTCATTCTGCCCCAAACGATAATGCTCTTTGCCGAAAATTAACCACTTTTGAAAATGCATATTATAACCTCAGTCCTTACCTGTTACCTCTTCTAGGTGCCAAGTAGTGATAGCAAACAGTCTGAAACCTTTATTTGTGCTTAGTAACCAAAGCTTTATCAGCTTCCTAATCTCTTATCAGCCACTTATTACCTGAACATTATCGATTTCTTTCAGCTCCTAGCTACTTGTTTGTTCAACTTTCCTGGCACTGTTGCTACTTTTATCATCTAGACTTCAATTTCAGAATTCCCCATTCATGTGCGCAACGCTATACAGTACAACAAATTTTCTCTGGATACAAAACTTTTCCCTCCCACAAAGAAGAAAAGCAGGGCTTATCTCACAGTTTAACTTTAAAATATTTAATCTAAGGTGCTCTGGATTGTGTATGGGAAGTCCCTCTGTAATGATGCAAGGAATTTAGGGTTTTGATTTATAAATACCAAGCTTGGAGTTTTGCCTCCACCTTCTCCTAGCTCTCCTAACCCAAGTGGCTTTGATCAAGCCTAAAAATACAAGGAGCCCAGATGGTGAGTAATTCTTACATTTTTTTGTGAATACTGCCTGATGATGATAATACTCTTTCTGCTCTCTCCAACAATCATCCTAACAGCCTTCAGAAAAATCAAAGACCAAGGCTAGAAGACATAAGCCTTTTTTCAGCCCCATATATTTTACTGTTAAATCCAGGACTTCCTGTAAAGTAAATGCTGAGAAAGATTTTGAGATCTTTTGTCCATTCCTCAGTAATCATCTCAGAGATGAAGTAAAAATATACCAGTAATAGCCACCTTTACTTGTAGTTCCAGCTTGAGTCTCACTAGCCAAAGTGTCCAAGAAGGCACTTTCCAAATACTCTATTTTATTTGTTCTACACAAGTCAAAATGAAGTTATAGTTTGCCTGTGCAGAAGGTAGTTTTTAAGTGCAAACAACTCTTCAACATATTATGCATAAAAGAATACTCTCTTAGGTTTTGTTTACAATTTGCATCCCCGTCTGGTAAAGCCAACCACTGACAGAAAGACTGACATATGCAAAACACAATCAATGATGTGCTGCCTGCAGCAAAGTACATGCCAGTCCATTTGAGAATCACAAGAAGAATGCTATAAAAATATTTCTTGGTTGCAGAAAGCAAACTAATCCCCTTCAATTGCCTCATGCTTTGGAAGTCAAGTACATACCCAAATGTCTATTAGAAAACATTTCTACGGATGTTTGCACAGTGATTCACATACTACGACAGAGAAATTAATTTATCAATGGTTTACAGTGAAGTTGCATTGCACCCAAAGCTTCTGGCTTCTAGACTTCAAGCTTGGTTCAGCAAGCAGACAAACCATCTTACGGATTAGATTAATCTTTATATCATCTTTATAGTGAAAGACAGATTTATTTATCTAAATTAAGATTTGAGGTAGGAGACGAAAAGCAAGTTTGTAAATTTATTCAGTATTGTGTAAGTTGAGATGAAAAATCTTCCAAAACTTTATTCTCTCTAAAGCTCTCTAAGATGTGATTCAAGAAGCATCCAAAGACTAAGAATAATTTTACCATCTTTGTCTTCAATACAATTTACACTGCTTTAAAACAACCTTTACTCAGTTTCTAAAGCTGAGCATCTACCATTTCATAATGAATTCATGGCTTTGTACAA